>NC_020406.1:360179-423952 GCF_000321355.1 Plasmodium cynomolgi strain B
TTTCTTTTTCTTCTTTTTTAAATTCTTTGCGTTTTGATTTTCGTTTTCATTTTCATTGTCATTAATGGGGTTCCATCCGGGCACTTTTTTTTCTGCGCTTTTATTCGCCAAAATTTTCAGAGCGCTATTTGTGACCACCTTTTTTGCGCTTGCTGCATTGCTGTCGAAGGGATTCTCGCTTGCATAGGTCTTCGTGCTGGAGTTTGCAATCCTGCTCTTGTTCTGCTGCTCCAGTATTTTCCCCTTCACTTGATATACGCAGTTTTCCTCCTGCCATGGGGGAAGAGACAAAGTGGGGGAAATAAACACGCAAGTGGGTTTTATTATTCGCGCAAATGGTTACGCATGGTGGCGAGGTGGAAAGAGCCCCGGACAGCTACTCACCTGCGGCATGTAGTCCGTCCTCACGCGGATGGTTTTCCTAAACGTGCCATCACTCCTCTGGGTGCCCTTAATAAATTTCTCATTGGTTTTTTCATTGAGTATGTAAACATCCCCTAACGGTGTCACCACTTCTCTCAGATGATTTTCTTTATTGTCGTTATTTTCAAAAGAGTTGGGGCTCCCTGCAAACTTATTCCCTGTGGCACTTCTGCTGTTCATAGTTCTTTGTGTGCCGTTTATATTTAAGACGTTTAAGTAAAATGCTAATCCCTCCGAAGGTGTAGCAGTGACGTGGACAAAACACGGTGGTGTGCGTGCATGTGTGTGCAACTACGTACATACGTGCGTAACGATATCGTGTAATTTCCTTTCACGAGGAAAATTTCACTGAATGTGGGTCTCTCCAAAAAGGTGGAAGGCGTGAAGATATCAGCATTGGTGCTTTATTGAAATTGTAACCTTTCTCGGATGGGTAGACGCTGAGATGCACTCTTCACGCGCACAATTAATTTCATATAGAATGCATAAGGGGCAGACAAATCGAGCAATTGCTCTTGCAGGATTGATCAACTTGTATATTTAAATCTTAAAAGGGGCATCAAAAAAAAAAAAAAAAACTCAATTCTTCAGCTGATATTTAGCAGGCTGAAGGGAAAATGGTTCGTACGCCAATTTGGGGAAACATTTTTGCAGTTTCTTGCCAAATGCAGTATATAGAGTCGTTCCACTTGGGGCGGAAAATTTACGCATTCAAGCTGGTACATTCACAAAGGGTGTTTTCCTCCTATATATTTAATGTGCAGGCCTGGGAAGAAAAAAAAATTCCTCTCCACTAAAAAAATTGTTGTTTCAAGTTGCGTGAAAATTGGGTTAAATAGTCCCCCATATTATGCCGATAAGCATGTGACATATTCCATTCCAGCAGGTACGAAAAATGCGTTGCATCGAAAAGAGCAAATGATATTACTGTGGGCCACGGTTTGTTACATTCATTCGAAATGGTACGTTACTGGAAGGCAGTTACAAATGTGCTTGCAAAATTGCCGTTTGGTTAATTCGTAAGAATGAACTGGTTTAACAGCCCGCAGGGAAAAGCACATCCACCCGGATAAGCAGCTTAACTGCGTAGAGAAAAAAGTTCAACATTTTCTGCATTAATTTTTATTCCTACTTTTTAATCGCTTCTTTTATTATTTTGCTATTTTATTATATTGCTATTTTATTATATTGCTATTTTATTATATTGCTATTTTATTATATTGCTATTTTATTATTTTGCCATTTTATTATTTTTTTTTTTCCATTCCACCGCCGCCCATGGGAACAAATTTTTTGAGGCACAAAAAAAAACTCTTCACTTGGGGCATACCCAAGAACGGCAGTCGTAACACTCGACTTTGCTTTAACAACAACAAAAAAAACTTCCCCCCTTGTTCTAGGCATAACTAACTGTTCCTCATTTTTATTTGAATTTTTCTCTTTCTCATATCACTAGTTGTGTGTCGCTATTCCTCATCGTGCATTTTTCGGGAGACCATAAACTCCCTACGCGAACGAAAAATAAATTTGCAGTTTTGTGTAAGAGACCCTCTTTTGAACTTCGCATGGGCGCGTGTTTCGATCTTTTAAAAAAAGTGCCCCCATATAAAGTTGCGTTTATATTTTTACAACACCCAAATGGGGGGGGCGCAAAAAAAAGAATGATTCGAAAAACTGCAGACAGGTGAGATTCACGGAAAAACACTAACATGGAAAAAAAAGTGTTTTATTCCAAAAATTTACAGTATCATAGGACACATAAAAGAGAAATGTAGAAGAAAATACATGTCAGATCATACACGAAACATCATTATCATATTCAAACAAGACAAAAAAAAAAAAAAAAAAAAAAAACGGATTATAGTGTACAATAGAGCGGGTTTGCAACATGTGCATAAATTGTTACGCGGAAAAAAAACACAGGGGAGGCTTAAAAAGGGGACCACGGCATTCCTATCGTGGAAGTAACCCTCTCCCCCCCCTCCCTTAGTAATAGTAAACGTACCCATAGTGGTTATCCCTCCTGAGGTGAATGTATAAAAATTTCAAAGAAGAGAAGGGCTTCCCACAGCAGTAATATATTCTATGCGTTTTCACATGAACGAAATGGTTTTCCAGACTCTTCAAACTGGAAAACTGCTCATCACAGTAGCCACATTTATTCGTAGCTATCATGTTTTGTAGCCACAGGGGTCGTTTTCTTGTCCTGGATTGGGCAAGCAAATGTCTAAAGGTGCAGTAATATCTGGGGATCGACTTGGTATAGTCATGTTTGAAGTGCTTTAAATAGGACAGCTTGCTGTATATTTCCTTCTCAAGTTCTTTTACATTTTTGTGCGGTTCATATGGCTTCAACGCGTCACTTGGTTTATTTTCGTTGTATTTTCTACGCGCATAATTGTTCCTATTTTGCGTTATATAAAAACCACTTTTATGATAAAAGTGGAGAGCACCTTTTCTTTTTTGTACACCCCAAAATGGATAATTAGATTTACCAATTTTTTCATCTTCCTCTGCATTGATACAAGTTGCCTCTTCGTGAAAACCTACCATTTGGCCCCTACCAGTATTGTAAACCTTACGTGGATCTGCTGTGTAATATTTCGGGGCGTGCTTAGTCCAACTGGGGCTGTAATACGCGCTGTTTTTATCCCTGTAGTTGTTTTTTCCGTCTGTCCGCACGGCCAAGTGATGAGATTTACGCGGGGAGAAACTGTGTCCCATGACGAGGCTTTTTTTCCCAGGCTGATTGTAATGATTGTATTTCCCATTCCAGGTGTTCCTGCCATGGTCCCGACGGTAGTCCCAGTTTTCCCAATTGTCCCAGTGGTTATCCCACTTGCTGCCCCACCTGCTGCTCCACCTGCTTCCCCACTTGTTGCCCCACTTGCTGCCCCATTTTTCCCCGCAACTGCGATAACCCTTCAGGTGGCTTAAGCCGTCTTCGTCCCGCACCCACCTCACCTTGGCCTTCCTCCTTTGCCTATATTTCGGACCACAGTACTGTACCGTGTTATTTTGTATGTATACGTTAACCGTGTCCGTTTTGTGGGCGAAACGATTGCTCGGTTGGTGGCCCGCGTTGCAGTCGATGGGACTCCCCCCTTCATCAGTCACATTCTCAAGCAGGTGCCCATTTGTGTGCCCCTCCCCGCTGCACCAATTAGCCGTTTCCTCCTCGCTAGGGCCCATTCGATGCAACGCTTCGTTTTTTAAGTCTTCCTCGCTGAGAGAATGCGTGGTGAAGGACTTCGACATATGGCACTCTCTCTTGCTACTTAGCGTGTCGCACCATTCGAGACATTCTTTGCTATTCCCCTTAGTGCTACCATAACGTAGGGAATATTTTTCTCCTGAATTGAATTTACCAAATGTATCGTTATGCGGAGTAACCACGTTGTTTTCTCTCCCTGGGGAGAGTGACAACTCCTGTTCGTTATCAACACAGTTATCATTCAAATTTTGTTTGTTTTCCTTCGTCTTATTCGCCCCGTGCTTATTAGCATCTATTTCTCTGCTCACTTGGGAATTACCTACGTTTAATTTTTCCGCCTCTTCAATATCGCTCGCATGGTCACTCAATATATGAGGAGGTGAACTTTTTTCTCTCTCTACGTCTCCTTTCTTTACACCATAATCGCTGCGGTTTGTTTCCCCCTTCTGGTTGGTACTCCCCTTTGGGTAAATGTCTCCCCTTTGTTGCCCCTCAACTTTGGAGTGTTCTCCACTATGATCATTTCCACAGGAGGGATCTTCCCCAGTTAGTGAATTTGCTCCTCCTTCGATTGGACATCCTTTCGAATTTTCGCTGACTTTATCACGAGGATGTTTGTTAAAAAGGCATAATTTTTTCAAGACCTTTTTGTTGTCCTTGTCTTCCTCCTTGTAGAGAACTGCCTTACCAACTGCCTTACCAACTGCCTTACCAACTGCCGTACTAACTGCCTTATTAACTGCCTTACATAACGGGGTCACATCGAGCGCATTTTCGCAAAAGCCATTCCTAATGTGTGCATTTCCCTTTTGTAACTGTTTGCCTTCCTCCGGTTGAAGCTCCGTCTGGGTTGATTGGGCCGGCTTGACTTGCACTTTCTTTTCCTCAGGGATGTCTATCGAATTATGTTTCCCCTGCTGCTCCCCATTCGTTGCACTGCTTATTGCGCTGCTTTTTACTTTCGTTGTGCCCGTTTTTACCTTTTCACTGCCCAACCTATGTGACTCTCCACGGTTGCGAAAAAACAAGTCCTTGCATTTCACCCCTTGCAAAAATGACTTATCGTTTTTATTGAAAAGATCTATTTTTTCCTTTACAGTTAAATCATAACTGTTGCACAAAACCGATTTCTGTAGTACATCATTTGTGTGATTAAAAAAACTATTCATTGAGAATAAGTCATATATCTCTTCTTTCTTCAAATTGCTTTTGCACAATTTGTAGTTGACTCCACTTAGTAGTCGGATATCTATTGTCACTAGTCCCTTCAATCCTATGATGCATATTTTCACATGGTCTTTCGAAAAAATGTAATTGTTTTGCTTCCCAGGGATCTCTTGCCAGTTGTACTTCTTCGCGTTTTGTCTGATATCATTCAAATTTAGCCACGCATCCTTTTCTTCATTCGGAAGGGCGCTAACTATGTTGGTCATTTTGTATGTATAAAAATTGTTCTATCAGGGGTGTCCCCTCAGGGGACATACGTAGAAAGTTCTCAAAAAGGGGGATGTCACAAATAGGGCAATAAATAAATGCATGCGGAGATATATTTCCTTTTTTTTTTTTTTTTGTTCCTTGCTTTTTTAAGTGTATATATAAAAATGTTCACCCTTCCTTTATGTAAAAATGTGCTTCCTATTATTTGGGCTACCTTATGTTAATCGAATCGAGGAAAAATTGTCCCCACGTAATTGTGCGGTGTGTGTTTTGGATTCCTTCTCGGTTGGGTTAAAATTACGAGCAAAAATAATGCGGAAATGACAATTATTGGAGGAAATGCCTTCGCGGAGAGGCCATAAATGAACTGCGCTTACTTGATGTGATGAATGGCTCTCAGATTTGGGAGGGGGGAAAAAAAAAAAAAAGAAGGTTACAACTGCTAGCAAAGTGGTTGCAAAAAAAGAGTATTGTGTCGATCGACTGTTATTCCGCCCGTCCATTCGTCCTTTTTTTTTTCTCTCTTCGGACGATTTGCCACTTGTAACAATGCGCGGAATTGCTAAACTAATGCTTCAAATTGGGAGTAAATTAAAAAAAAAAAAAAAAAAAATCTGACACCAGGGAATAGCAAAAATGTGCACATATTTTACATATGCAATTACATGTGAAAAATTATACATGCAGAACGCAAAACCATGCGGGCTTAGTGACACCTTTTCAAGCTTGTCCCACGGGTGCTATAGAACAAAAGGGGAATTACAAAAAAGGAAAAAAAAAAAAAACGCAAGCCAACGTTGCAACATTTGTAATAAGATCGTGGTATACTATTTGTGCGGGGGAAAAAAAAAAAAATAGCGTGGCGGGATAGTGGTGCTAGTTAAGGGACAGTGGGATACCCGGGCTAAAGCTTCCCCACATACCTCATAAAAAAAAAAAAAAGTGCAGTAATTCTGCGCTCAAATTGACAAACGTACAAAAGGCGTTCTTTGCCATTAAGAGCACATCACCTGATAACATGATGCGAAGTAGCGCAGTGGGCATGTACGCTGTGAGAATTTACCGCAATACTATACCTCCACAAGGCAGCAAAAAAAAAGAAAGGAAAAGAGCTTGGCACCAAATTAGTGGATCCACATTTGTATGACAATTTTTACAATTCTGGGCGATAAAATTGGCTAGAACGTAGGCAACACGGAAAAGTAGAATTTACAATTATTTCCACTTCCTTTTTTTTCAATTTCGCAATAACCCAGCGAAAGTTAAAGTCGAAACGACTGAGTGCAAATCCTGTAGGGAAGGAAGGCATTTTTTTTTTCCTTCCTTTTCACTTCTTTTTCATCACATCAATGTAAGACGAAGTTTCCTTGAAACTAATTCCCTGCCCCTGTTGTGAGCCCCTCCAATTTAAGCAGACTTGTTTTGACTCGGCAGAAAAAAACTACGCAAAGCGCAGAGCAAAGAGAAGCGCGGACATCAGTGCGAACGGAAGCGAGAGTAGAGAAGAGCTAAGCGAAGCATAAAAGGAGAACGCAGCCGACCCCCTAAACCAACAAAATCGCCCCTTCGCCCGCATCACATCGGTACACCACATCGGTTCATCACATCGGTGCATCACGCCGGTAATCACATCCGTGCTCCACCACCCCCTGCCAGCAAAATGTCGGTGCTTCCAACGACCCCATCATATAACAAAGAAAACAAGTTCATGACAGACATCAAGAAATTTATGAACCAAAAGATTCGCGTCAAGTTCGATGGCGGTAGAGAAGGTTAGCACCGAATGGGGTGGAAAAAAATACACACACCTGTGCATACATAGTTACATACGTACTGGTGTGCATAAAACAGAAAACCCGCTCCACTTCCTACCTGCACTGACACACATACAATTGTCAGAGGCAGTCACGGAGACTCATGTCATAATTCTCCCGTTTTCCTTTTCCACGCAGTTGTTGGCAATTTAATTGGCCACGATGCAATCTTCAACTTAGTGCTGGACAAAACTGAGGAATATATAAGAGGTAGAACGGGATAAAATAGTTTCCCCAAAAAAAAAAGCAAAGCAGAGCAGAGCAAAACAAAACAAAACAGAACTGAACAAAGCATAGCATAGCATGGCAAATGCGCCTACACATGGTTCACTTCTCCACCTTTTTCAGACCCGAATGACAGCTTCGTCATAACGGAGAAAACGAGGAGCATCGGTTTAGTCGTCGCCAGGGGGACATCGGTACTGTCGTTTTTCCGGCACGTGTGTTCGTGCTGGGAGGAGTCTGCCACGCGGTGTAAATTGGATTACCCTGCTTGACTGCCCCGTCAGACTGCCTCCTTTTATTGTGTCCCATTCCATTGCGTCAAGTTTCACCCTTTTCCTCTCCACTTTGCGCTCCCCTTTTTTGGCAGATCGCGCTAATAACGCCAGTAGACGGCACGCAAGAAATCTCCAATCCTTTCATATCGGAACAGAAGTGAAGCCCTATTGTGCATAGGACCGTTCCCCTCGTGGAACCCCCCCCCAGCTCTTTTAACCCCGCACATCATGTAGCTTTTTTTATTTTTTTGCACCTGCTTATGTAAACTTCAAAAACGAAAAGTTCCCCCAAGTGTGGTGGCACCATTTTGAATAGAATTTTTTTAAAAGTAGGAAAATACGCACGATGTGTGCGCGAAAGAAAGTTGTGTGATTAACCCCCGTATCATGGAGGTAAAAAAAAAAAAAAATCATGTTCATCCGTTTGACACGAACAAAATGGGTGTCAGTGGTACAAAAATAAAAAAATGTTGGCTTAACAAATTTTCATCAGCAATGCGTAGACATAAATGGGTGTGTAAGCATCATCCACTGATACGCACAGATGGAGAGACAGATATATGATTGTCATCAGTGTAGGGAACTCGTTAAAATGAAGAAAAAGGGGGGGAAAATAAAATAAAAAAGAAAAATAAAATAAAATAAAATATAAAGAAATAAAAGGATAAACGTATAAAAAAATACAAATATGACTGGCGAAAACGCGAGCAACTTATTTTGGGGCACCCTTCCATCAGGCACAAACGTACACGGATAAATCGTGGGCACTTGTGCAGGGAGGTATCAATCGCAGGTGCAATGTTCCTGTGTGGGAATAACACAACACAGGAATTTTAAAGCGTGCTGCCTCTCATTTAATTATGTAAGAAAAGGCTTGACATGAGTGAAAAGGTTTATATATCGTATGGGGGTCACCCTTTATCATGGTGGGTAGGATACTGTACAGTGCGTTGAAGGGGGGGAGAGAGAGGCTGCTGCTCTCTTGATTTTACAGCAAGAAATGGGTCGCTCTTAGGGGGGGTCCCAAAATAAGCTGCGCTGGAGTTACTCACGCGGTTGCGTCCACATCTCTTCCTCGCCGCGTCCACATCTCCTCCTCACCGCGTCCCCATCTCCTCCTCACCACTTGCGCACCTCTCTCACGGATGTATATTAATGTTGTGGCGGCGAAAGGAGCTCCTGTAGCCAAAGGACATGTTGCACTTGGAGCAGAAAAAGCGCTTGACCCGATGATGGAAATTTATTATGTGTTCCTTCAAGCTAAATTCAGAAGAAAATTCCTTGCTGCAGTTATTCACCGTACATTTGTAGTTCTGAATAATATTCAAATGGACTTTCCTCACATGTTTGTTGTAACCATTAACATGCAAATAAATTTTGTTGCACTGCAGACAGACGTACTTCTTCTTGAAGCAGCTCCTCTTGTGTTGTATGAACTCTTTATAAATGAGGAATTTTTTGGAACACACAGGACAAGAATAGAAGAGGTTACATTTGTGCTTATTCAAATGGTACTTCATTTTGGAGATGGTCGAATAGGAGTAGGAGCAATTTTCATATGGACATGTGTAGTGCCTTATCTTGTGTGATCTTAATTCTTTGGGAGTATCAAAGCTAGCCTGACAAATGGAACATGTGTATTTTATTTTCTCTTTATTATCTTTATGGGTTAAAATATGCTTCTTCAAATGGTCCGACCTTTTGTACGTTTTTATGCATAGGTGACATTTGTATGGTCTTGATTCTGAATGCACACTCATCAGGTGTCTTTTCATTAATTTTTTATTTGCAAAAATCATATTGCACACGTTGCACGTTCGAATTTCGACAGAAATTCTACTTGGGCTGCAGTTCTCCTTCTTCAGTTCCCACCGTTGTTCCGCGTTCGCCTGCTGCTCCTGCGCTTCGACTTGCCGCTTGTCCGTTTCGACTTGCCGCTGGTCCCCTTCGACTTGCTGTTTGTCCCCTTCGACTTGCCGTTCGTCCGCTTCAACTTGCCGCTCGTCCGCTTCTTCCCGCTGCTCACTCAGTTCAGTGCCCGCCTGTTTCGGGGCAGCATCACCTCTCCATGTGCCGCTCTCGCTACCACCAGTGTGCCTCTCTCCCTCTGCATGGTCTTCACCGCTCTGCATTGTCTTACCACTCGCGTTGTTTTCTCCTTCATGCGGATGGCTCTCCCAATGGTTACCTACCCCGTCGACCGCGCCTCCCATGTGGTTACCATGGAAATGCTCATCTGCCGCAGATCCACCTACCGCTGACGCACCATCCCTCTGTCCACTCGTCGCCCCCTCCACGACATCCTTACCCAAGGAACACTTCATATGCTTCAACTTGCAATTTTTTAACTGTCTGGGCGTTTTGAAAAACATCTGACAGATGGAGCATTGGAACTTCTTGTCCTCTTTATTTAGGTCGTGTTTTATCCGATGCAGTTTCAAGTGGTCTGCCCTTTTATACCGTTTGAGACAAATTTCGCACTCGTATGGCCTTTCTTCCGAGTGGACGCTCATCACATGTCTTTGCATTAATTTGCTGTTTGCAAAAATGGAGTTGCATAAGTTGCATGTCCTTGTTTCAATTTCTGCTAGGTTGGCTGCTCCAAGTGGTTCTTTCTTCACAATGCCTATTTTTCTCCGGCCAACTTTCTTGGTCCCCAGGGGGCTCTTTCCTTTTTTCGTCCTGCTGGTCAGGTCCTCGTCACCATTGTTGTCACCAACCTTGCCATCCCCACCATCCCTGTTTTCATAGGTTTGCAAATTTTCATTTTCCTCACCTGATTTTCCTTCACTGGGGGAATGTTCATCGTTTCCTTCATCACCTTCCCCCGCGAGATCTTTCAACTGAGCGGTGTTATTCTTTTGAGTACCGTCCTCTTGTGATTTTTCCGTCGAGTAGAGCGGCTTGTCTGTGCTTCCTCCATTGGAATCATTCGATTCGCTCGCTTCCTTCTGCTCATTCTCGTCACTTTCGCTTGTCTCATCATTCCCCTCTTTGTCGTTGTCACTGTCCCTTTTCCTGTCTTGACTCTCCCGTTCACTGTCCGAGTTTCCATCCGGTTCATTATTGTTAGCCTTTTTGGAAGAAAAAAAGAAAATTCTCGAAATTTTGCTCGACATATTTTCATAAAACATGCTTCTCCTTTTACTTTGCGCGTTGTCACTTGTTTGGGCGCTGTTCCTGTCTCTAGCCTTTTCGCTCGTTCTGCTGCTAGCCCTTTCACCAACTGTTTTTGGACATTTGTTGGCGTCTCCGCTCTGAACCACATTCATTGATATACTTTGCGTCAAGGCTGGCGATGCGTCATGCTGCCCGTCCTCGTAATGCTGGTCTCTCTCTCCATGCTTCTCACACTCGTTAAGCTGCTCCCCTTCGCTCTGTTTATTCACCTTCGGGATTTCCCTGGGCTCCGTCTTTATGTTCACCTCGCTCTCCTCCACCTCCATCTTTATCCTAATGGTTCCAAAATTTTCCTTCATCTTATCCATTTTGCTCGTGTTATTGTCTACTGACATTGGCATTCCCTCCTTCCTAATGTCATCCTCGCAGTTTTCCCGTTTGACTCTAACCATTGTGGCTGGCGAATTAACTTCGCTGTTCTCTTTTGGCACTTCCGCTTTTATTAGGCAGTTTTTGCGAACTTGTTTTTTCTTCCTTTCTACAAGCGCCGCTTTATTTATCTGTTTGTTGATGGCACACACAGGTTTGTTAATCGTAACTACGGGTTTGATAATTGTATCTTTCTGTTTGGTAAATGGGCCCACCGGTTTGATAGCAGCACTTGCCGATTTGGCAACTAAACCTGGTGATGTGCCATCCCTCCGTTTGGTCCCCATCGTATTGTCTTCCACCTCCTGCTTCTCCTTACGTACAACGGGGAAACTTCTTTCCTCCATCACAGCGCCATTGCACTCTTCGGAATTTGGCTTCTCCAACTGACTTCCGCTTATCGGCACATGATCCAAATCATCGACGGATTTCAGAACATTCCCATTTTCACTATCACTGTCATGTGTTTCTTGATCTTCCTCCAATCCTTTCTCTTTTTCTTCTTTCACATTTATATTTTCTGTTGGTACGGATAAGTTACCTTTCTTGTAGACCCTTTTATTCGATTTCTTTCCTTTGGCTGGAATGTGCTCATTGATTTGTCCCTCTGCTTGATCCTGCTCCTCTTCGTCTTCGTCATCTTTGAACGTACTTACGAGATTCCTCTTGTCGACCGTTTGAGAAGGAGTAAAAAATTGTGTTTCCTTTTCTGCTTCTGTTAAATTTGATTGTCCATCCGTGGGGTGTGTCTCTCTGCCGCTATTTCCATCGTCATTGTTGCTGTTCTGTTGCTGGCCCAATCTACTACCCTCGAATGAATGGTCATTCTGCTTGTCATTGCATGTGTAATTATAATCACCGTCTACTTCTTTGCTTCGTGCCTCCTCATTTTTACTATCACTGCAGTTATTTCCCTCTTCGGTCTTTTCATGTGCACCATTAGGCATGTCAAGAACTCCCTTCAAATCGTTGGTCTCACGAGTCGGGTAATTCTTCGGTGTGTTAAAATATTCTTCTCCTTCCACTTCCACTTCCTTTTCCGCTTCCCTTTCCACTCCCTCTTCCACTTCCACTCCATGTTCCATTTCCACTTGCATCTCCACTTCCATCTCCACTTCCTCTTCCTCATCCTCCTCCGCCGTCCCCTCCTCTTCCAGGGCGCAGTTCAACCCCAGGTCATCTGAGTACAGTAACCCGTTCCCCTCGAGAGTACTTGTGTAGACATTTCCAGCCGACTCGTTCGTATACCCCTCTGCTTGATCTTTTATTTTTTTCTTTTCATTTTGTATAAAATTTTTATAGCTCTTTTTCATATTCTTCGTTAGGATGAACGAACTTTCGACATTTTCGAGGCAGGTGCCGTAAATTTTATCAATTTGGTATTTCCCCTCCACTTGGCTACTCCCGTTTCCGTCGACGTTCGGGAAGTCCTCGTCCTGCTCTGCGCCGCTGCTCCCATCTTTGCTCACTTGGCTGTTGGCAAGAACGTCCTCCTCCTCCTCCTCATCATCCTCTTCCTCCTGCATATGCTTCTTGGGGATTTTCCCCTGGGCCACTCCACCGGCGATGCCGCCTTTATTCAGGTAGACATTTTTGTAATTCTCCACAAACTCAAAATCGTATTTGTTTGTAAAGTGGTCTTTGTTTGGATTTTCGTGCGACGCAGCGCTATCGACGTGTCCGTCCCCTCCATCATCACCGCCATCACCATCATCGGCGTCCTCGAACAGATCCAACGGGGACAGCTTTCTTTTCCTTTTCTCATACTCCTCAGACAGGTGGTTGTACTTCCTTTTGCTTAAAACGCTTCTGTCCTCTCGATTTGCGTCCCCCGAATAGGAACTACTTTTGAACTTTTGCATATTTTTGTAATTTATGCTAACGTCGTTGTAGTTGGCACTGTCAACATAGTTGTTGTTGCCACTCCCCATATCCATAAGGATGCCGGCGCTACTGCTGCAGCTGCTTCCCTCTTCATTTTTCTTCTGGTTACATTTTAATACGTTTATTTTGTTCCAGTTTATGTTGTTCTTTAGGAAAATTTTTTCACTTTCGCTGTACGAGTTGCTGTTCAAATTTTCATCGAGATAGCAAAGTGCAGTTTTGTTTTTGAAATTCGCGGTCATCCTTTACCTCTAAGTTTGGTCACTTCTGCTATGCTATGCTATGTTATTCTTTTTTTTTTTTTTACATATATTATATGTTGGTACCGCAATGAATAAGGGTGGGGCCCTTTGCTAGATGTTTGCAAGATTTTCCCTCCCCTACTGTTCATGTAAAAAAGGAAAAAAGTTGCAAATTTTTTTTCTCCGCCGACCGCATGTAACATTATACTTTCCCCTGCCGCCTCCTTTTCCAGAAAAGGGATGGCAGTTTTTTGTACGATAATTCCTCGGGATTTTTTCCCGCAATGCTTTTACATGAACTGCAAATTTTATTCTTTACTCTAGCTGTACTTTGGCCACCTTTTCCAAACAAATTTCTATCATTCGTATTTTTCTCGTTACACGTACTTCGAGTGGTCGACAAAAAATGGGGGGGAAAGAAAAAAAATACACGCAATAATTATCCGGTTTTGCTAAATGGTTCCGTATGATTTTTTTTTTTTTTTTATATTCTAAGGAGAAGAGAGCACTTATTCACTGGTGGGCGAGATGCAACATTTGGCAAACACGTTCGTATGCCCACTAGTCCGTACATGTATTTCCAGCGCATCCGAATGTATGCTAGTTAGCGTACACGACTGTGCATACCATCTGCTCAAATAACGTATACGGTTTCTCCTGTGTCGTTCGCAGGGGTAAAATCATCATATATGTGTATATATGGGTCATACACAACAGAACTTCTCCAGTAATTTCTTTTCTTTTTTTTCAAAAAAAAAAGAAGTTTGTGTCTGTCTCTCCTCTTGTGCGACACTCTGGCTGTTTTCCCTTCTTACGGCCATTAATTCGACACGTTAAAAGGTATGACCATTACACGAAAAGGGGTGGACCCACAGGGTTAAAACGGCATACACGCATATGTATATGTATATATATACTATTGACAGCTGCTACGGCGCTCAAGGAAATAATCACGTGAGCCTACTTAGCAGTGAAAAGAAGAAGAAAAGATTAAAGAAAAGGGGGGAAAATGATTCATGTAGTTACATATGTACGGAAATACACATATGTGTATGAATCCGTGTCACTCCCTCGCACATACATTAGTGTCACTTCCACGCGTGTTCATTGCATGCATACGCCCGCTGCACAGGGGGGAAGCCGCTTCTGCAACTGAGGCGAGGCAAACGCAAAGCCTGGCATGCAAATCGCTTGAGAAATAAATTCAAAAAAAGTGCTCACAATGACGCGTACACGAAAATGTGATCCAGTCAAACGCTGAACAAATGAACAACTTAGCAGCTTAACAACTTCGCAGCTTAGCAGTTCAACAATTGAACAGTCGCACATATTCTTTTTGCGCGATGTACATCGCACGTTTTTAACACATGGCACATTTTATTGTTCAGTATGCAGGAGCATCAGCCAGATTTTTCTTTTCATTTAAATTTTTTTTTCACGTAATTTTTTTTTATTTAAAAAATGTTCTCCTTCTGCGTCACCACCTTTTTACGTTCCCCTTGTTTCGCCACCTCTTCTCGCTTCGCCGCCAAAAAGTGAAAAAGTAAATCAAATAGGTAAAAAAATAAAGTGAAATACGGTGAGGTAAAGTGAAATAAGGTGCGGTAAAGTGAAATAAGGTGAGGTAAAGTGAAATAAGGTGAGATAAAGTGAAATGAAGTGAGATAAAGTGAAATGAAGTGAGATGGAGATTATGTGAAGTAAAATGAAATAAAGTGAGATAAAGCGAAACAAAATGAAGCGAAACAAAATAAAGTGAAACAAAATAAAGTGGAACGATCTGGTAAAGTTCATTCCCGTAGTTTCAATTTTGCAGAAAATGATCTGTGCCACAGGTAACAGTTCACCTCAAAGTGCCACATTAAAATGGCAAAAAAAAAAAAAATATTTAAAAAAAAGAAAAGCAAAGAAAAGAAAAACGGGGGAAAAACCAACCTGTAGTACTCTGTTCTTTCAACATAAAGTTAAACGATTTGTCGCGACATGCATGTGCAACACGTACGTAAAAAGGTACTGCAACGAATGATGCATTCTTCGCATGTGTACGTTGGTGGATGCTAACACTTTTCGATAAACGGAAAATGCACCTATGCACTGTTGAGGTATCGCACTCGAGGTGAACAAAAGCAACTGAGAGGGGAAATCAAAATGGGAAAATTAGAAAAACAAGAAAAAAAATCCTTTTAAGTGAAAGGTTCCTCCAATTTAGAGAATGCTAAAACCTCCACACTTTCGCGCGGTCGGAGAGCCGCCTTTACACATTAACACCGTCGTGCGCCACTGCGCTGAAAACAAATTACGATCGACAATATGCATACGGGCGACAATTTGGATACGGTCGACAATATGCATACGGGCGATCGTTATTTGTTTTCAGCCACGACGGCTTCTCAGTCAGTTAAAATGGAAAAATGGCACAGCCCTATGCTCTGCGTTAACTGGTCCTCTTCCCACATGTGTCACATCCATGTGCCTACACCATTTGTGCATGCACCTATGATGAGGCGCGCGTATAAATGTGCATTTGCGAACCTTCGAAGGAACTGTAACTTACGAACCGACCGCGTTTTTACGAAGCAGGCGTGTTTTCTTCGCCACTTTATGTGTCATCCGTTAGGACGTAGATCCCCTTATGGCATCGTTTCACCAGCGCTCGTTCCCTGGTGCCACTTTGCCCCCCTACGTATTATTAACTAACTTTTAATTATTGAAAAAGGGGTAACTATCCCGACGTACGGAAAAAAGTAGCACATATCAAATGTGCACAATGTATGCCTATTTGCGTAGTATGCGCATGCAACTCCCGACCCGTATGTCACATTTACACATCAGTCAATATTGTCATGTGAGGGGGTTCCCAAGAAATATATTTTTGGTACCCTTTTAAAAAAACCCTTTTTGGGGGGGCGCCTCTTTCGTATGCAACACGCATGCCGCAAGGATAACCGGTTCGACTTGAAGGCCCCCCAAGCCACTTACCTTTTCCCATTTGAAAATTTGATCATAATCCCAAATTAAAACTATTATCATAACTACTGTTTGGATGAAAAAAAAAAAAAAATCAATAGCGATATAAGTGTAAGAGGGGAATAAAAAAAAAAAAAAATATGCCTGTGAGCAAATCACTGTGCTGGAAAAGTATATGCGTACCATGAATACGCACATTTATTTTTCCGCTTTCCCGTTTTAGTTTCTCCCTCCGAATTTTTAACTCATGTAAACAAATTCGTGGACTTTTTAAAATGTGCATAAGTCACTTTTCAGTTTTGTTAAGAGTTGCGAATGCGAATGAACGCATCAACTGCGAAGAGTTGACATTTTTTTTTTTTTTTTTTTTCCGGTTTTGGCAATCTGTACCCCCATTACTAATTTGCTCACACATCCCGTTTAATCTCCAAATTTTTGCTATTTTAAAAAAAAAAATTAAATCATATTATATTATATCATACCATATCGAGTGAAAATCCCCCGTTTTATGGTAAACCAGTTTGTGCCTCTTTACATGTGCGGATGCATACCACTTCGCCAGTCGAATCACCAGAATGGCACTTTGTTCCTTAATGAAAACCGCACACACGTGAAAGAGAAGCAGAGTTACATCATCGTAACGAACGCAGCTGCGCCATGGCGATAGCAATTGAAGCACCAATGACTGCGGCCCATCGGAAGCACTAAAACATTGGCAGCTTCAAATCCAACTCGCAAGTGCGTAGCCGTAGACAACTACACAGCACAGAACTAAGTGACACATTTGTATTTAAACGCACACCCTTTTACATGGAATTTAAAAAAAAGCTAAAATAATTTAATGTGAAAATAAATTAAAGTAAAAATAAAAATACCTCCAAAAACACGCGTACCAGGCGTATTTGTGCGGGTCCCTTTTACAATAGCCACCGTTTTGAAGAGGCAACCCAAATGTGCAGCTGATAATATGGCTAGTGGCACCTCCATGTCGAAGCAACTCTATGTGTGTGTGTGTTTATATGCCCCCATATAGTTAGTAATACGCCACTGGCTTTGCTCCTCCGAAGGGGCATATTTTAGCACATACAAATTGGCTGCAACCTGACCACCAATGCGAGGAATGATTCGATGTTTCACCGAGATATTTGGCGCACATTAAAGGGAATACATATGCATGTCTGTATGCTGACCCGTTCTGGCGACCTCCCCAAGTGGGAACTACATCAAACAATTTCGCTCGTTTGAATGTTACTTTGAATTTGGCATAAGTGTAACAAAGTGTACATCTCAGGAAGGAATTACCCCCCCCTTTTTTTTTCCCCTTTTTCTGTGCGCATCTTTTAAACGTCCTTTTTAAGACCATTTTAAGACCATTTTAAGACCATTTTAATTTTTTTGGGGGGTCCCAACTTGGGTTGCTAACTGATAATCCGCACTGTGGGAGGCACACCAGAGTGTCACAAGGAAGAGCCGCTTTCTTTGCCAATCGAGTGGTGTACCATCCCGGATAGTAAAGCAGCCAAATATAGGTATCGCACAGGCCGAGCTGACACAGCCACGTGCGCACCAGCAGTTACAATAACTACACCACAAAGAGAAGCTTAAGAAATCGCCAAAATGACAATCGAGTTTGTGGTAAACCTGGAAAATCACAAGAGAAGAATTTGGAGTATCTGTTGGAGCCCTGATGGAAATTTCCTGGCGTCCGTAGGAGCAGACAAATATATAACCATATGGATTAAAACAAATAAAGACAAAATAAAAAAGACAAAAGAAAGCAGTAAAGTATGGAAGAAATTTAAAATGTTTGAAGAAGGGACACACAAATCAGGCAACATAGAATTTGATATATATGACATTATAGAAACTAATCACGAGAAGTCACTACGTCACATTGAATTTTCTCGAGACGGAAGCTTCTTTGTTGTTGCATCCTTTGATTCGAAGTGCTCCATTTATAAAAAAAATAATAATGACAAATGGGTTTTTTACAAATCTTTGGAGGGACACGAAAAGGAGGTGAAGTGTGCCTCAATTCATCCCACCAATAAGTACATAGTAACCTGCGGAAGGGACAAAAGCATATGGATACACGCCAAGACGGATGAGGTGAGTAAGAAGGACGACGAGCATGGTGGGAGCGCGGCAAACGGGGGAGAAGCGCTCACAAACGGGGGCGAAGCGCTCACAAACGGGGGCGAAGCGCTCACAAACGGGGGAGAAGCACACACAAACGGGGGAGAAGCACACACAAACGGGGGAGAAGCACACACAAACGGGGACGAAGCACACACAAACGGGGAACACAATGAGGAACAGGTAAAAGAGGATTCACAAAATGCCGTGCAAACAGATGTACAATGTGGCAACTCGGGGAAAATTCACCTGAACGGAGAGCCCAAAAAAGCCAATAACCACTTCGACGTTGACTTCGACTTCAACTTTGACGCTTACCTAACGGCGCATTCTGAAGACATAAAGTTCGTCGCCTGGTGCCCTCTCAGCGAAAACACATTCATCTCCCTTTCGTATGATAACTCTTTAAAAATTTGGAGTAAACAGATAAGCGAGTGGAATTGTGTACAGACCTTAAATGAACACACATCTGTGGTGTGGTGTGTTGCCTTCAATTTTGATGGCTCTGAATTCGCTACCTGCTCAGATGACAAATCCATAAGAATATGGAAGAGTGAAAAAAAGGTTTGGTACAATAAACATAAGTACCCTTTTCTTTACCAGCATATAGTAAAGGACGCAAGGAAATCATCAAATGAAAGCTCCTTGTGGTCGTTTATAAATAAATCGAATGGCACAATGGGGGGTAGTGTCACTGGGATGAAAAAGGTGCTCACGAATGATAACCGCGGGTATAGTAACCATAACAGTAAGCACAGTGCAAATGGGAAAGGGTCCAACGATCGAAATTTTCTGGATAAAACAAAAAACCTGTTTCGAAAGATAAAAGAACCGAAGATCCAAGGGGTGGGTGAGAAAACCTCCGATGGGCCATCCAATTTCCCTACATTAGATTATTCAAAGGAGGACAAAGAGGTGCAGGCGGCCTTGAAGGCAGTCGTGCAGAATAATTTCGTGCCACTCTATTTCGACCATGGCCTTTTCAAATTTGTTTACAAGTACGCAGATGTGGAAGGGGGGAAAGAAGGAGCGTGTATACAGAGGAAGGCTTCGGCCGAGAAGAGAGAGGAACAAGGAAGCGACCCGCAAAAGGAATCCCCAAGCGGAGCACGCCTCATCGCGAAAAAGGAGCTGAACAACGAACTGAACAACGCACTGAACAACGAACTGAACAGCGAACTGAACAACGAACCGGAAAAGGAACCGAAAAACGAACCGGAAAAGGACGAGTGCATCTCCAAGGTGTCCAAAGATGGCGTCGATCAAGCGAACACGCATGGCACAGATATAGCGCACAAAAACGAGTCGGACGACGTGTCAGAATTGAGCAACGAGGAAAAGACTAACAAACAGAGTGGATGCACCACCACGCAAGACGAACAACAAACGAGTAACCCAGTTTCAGAAAACAACGTCTCCTCTATGAACATAATTCCAAATCTCAGTGACAAAGAAAAAGATTTAAAAAATGTATCGTTCGATGACTGGAAAATAAAACACGTGATAGAAGGATACCACAAGAGAAGCATTAGCTACCTGGACTGGAATGCTTACGAGGATTTAATTGCAGCGTCTTCCTTTGACAACTCTTTGAAAATATTTCAGAAGAATCTAGACACATGGAATTTGATAGAGAATATCGAAAATGCTCATTTGAGTGACGTCAATTGTGTTGTGTGGTGCCCGCAGAAGTACCAGGACTATTTTTTGCTGGCCACCGCTGGCGATGACTGCGTCATTAACATATGGAAGTACACGAAGGGGTAAAGCAGAGAACAGTAACCTCGACTAGGGGGCACCCCGGATGAAAAGTGCAACCTGAACGAGGTACAACCCCCACCTTATCGTGTTCCCGGTGTGGTTCTTTCTACCCCGAAGAGATGACATTTTTTTAACCCACTTTAAGCCAGCTTTGCAGCCTCCTGGTAACCTTTTTTTAAGCCCCCCCCTCCCCATTTTTATACCACTTCCCTGGCAGCTGTTTCGTGTCTTTCCCCATTTTCTTTTTTTTTGTCCCCACATTTGGGAACCAATACGCAAAATAGCATCCGGACAGCACCCTGTCACCATAATACGCACGCTCGTAGGCAGACGCGCAGGAGCGCGAAGGCACGTAAATCTGTGTATGTGTGAATATGTGAGTATGTACGTACGTAGTAGGTTAATATCGGTAGAAGCGCCCCGTGCCGAGGGCAACCTGTACCGGACAACTCCCCAATTGTGCTACTTAACACACATATTTTTATGTCCAGTGAGTATAGCAAAGTTTTGTCTTTTTTTTTTTTGTCACGTGAAATGTGGTCATTACATCGAACAGCCGTGTGATTTGTGACCAGGTTTTTTACCCCTCGTACGAACACATTAAAGTTTTTAATTTCGATGGGTTTTCCCGTTTTTATGTCACCTTTATGGGTGTTCCATGGCGGTTCAAATAAAGCATGTTCAAATATACGGCGCGGGGGGCATAACCCAGTAGCGTGACTTTCTCTGCAATGGGAAGGTGTAAATATACACGCGTGTTGTCTTTTCCCCCCATTCGCTTTAACGTTTGTAAAAAGGCTTGGCAATTTGGGAGTGCCCCTATGACGATCTATCTCACCGGTGAAGGTATTAATGGTCCACTCATGCAGGTCTGTGTCCACCCATAGGGAGTTTTGTTACACGCTCAAACATTTTTCTCCTGTGTCGCTTCACCCCCTTGAGAAGAAGCGGCGAGAAAATGGAATGGCTTCTCTACTATGTGGAATATTTCCCCAGGTTGTTACGTTTTTTTTTTTTTTTTTTTTTTCTTTTTTTATTTTCACTTTTACGATCAGCAGCATGCTCATGATGTTGCCAATTGCAGGTGTCTACAAAAAAGGGAGAGTGCTATTCGCTTACAATTTCGCCACAAAGTGGACATGCCAAAACGGTTTAACTATTTTCGCAACAAAATGACGCTGGAAAGGAGACGCTCTCGTACTTACTCATGCGTGTGGTGTGTACACGTTTTCTGAGCTTCCAGAGTGGGCTTCGCATGGGGTGTATTTTTCCTAATTCAAACATTTGCGAGTGGTCTTTTGCGAGAATAAAGGAGATGAACAACTGCATGTAATGTTCGCGCAAAGGAGGAAATAAAAAAAACGAGAGGAATAATCAGAGAGAGCCAAATGATGCGACCGCTCGTTTGCCACTCGAGGGGGGCGAGTCTTCATGTGCACGCATTCTCCGCTGCGTCAATTTTGCATTTTACGTCCTGCTTCTTTCTTCTTGATGTCTTTTTTTTTTTTTTTTTTTTACAGGGAAAAAACCCGGATGACAAGTGCGGCATGCTTAACAGCGCAAACCATTTAAATTGCGAGCGCGCGCGCGAAAAGGAAAGCGAAAGCAAAAGCGAAAGCATTGTCTCACGCCTTCTACATTTTGCGACGTAAGCCAATTCGTGTCCATGTTGATTCCCATGTTGATTCCCATGTTGATGTCCATGTTGATGCCCATGTTTACGGCCATGCTTATGTCCACGCACATGCCCATGCTCACGTTTTCGTTGTTTTTCTTCTTTTCTTAAATAACGGAATGGACGAACCAGCAGCGCAACTGCATGTGTACGTGAATGCAAAAAGGGGAAATAGTAAACCGGCGAAAGCAAGCGTTGGCAAATAAACGGGAAGAGAAGCAAGACCAAGTGGAACTGATGCAAGCAACCCCAGTGTCACAAAAAATCCCTCGTACATGTAAAAAAAAAAAAAAAAAAACACTTGACACAGATTTCTTTTTATGGTCATCCAAGATGGAAACAAAAATGGACAAGGAAGGTAACCAACATAAGCGAAAAAAAAAAAAAAATGCCCTCCCAATGATGATCCTTTTTGTAGAGGAATCATGACAAGGGGGCGAATGCCCAAAAGGGAGAAACAAATGTGCAGACGTGCACATCGCTCTTCCACCCCAACCAACACACACACACACATAATAATAATAATAATAATAATAATATGCCGAGTGTACTCACGTGCCTGCATTTGTCTCTCCCCCTTTGCAGACAATCCCGGGAAAGACGCACAGGCGCTGCGAAAAAGATACAAATCGGAAAAGGAGTTGAGCAGATCGTTCGAAGCGTGCGAACGGGGAGAAACGAAATACGACGAAGAGGAGAGGCATACTGCTTCCCTACTTCATGGATACTCATTTAATATAAAAAAAAAAGGTCCTGTTCAAAATGGGAAAAACTATTTGTGGTTAAAGATGAAGGACAAGGCGAAACGGAGATCCGAGTCGGAGTACCACAACTGCGTTCGCAGAAACGATTCAAAACTTACTTGCTTCGTGAAAAAGTACATGAAATATTTTTCTGACCTGAAAAGGAGAAGCTACAAAACGAGTTCGTATGGAAACGGCCCCAACACTAGGAGCGGTTTCGGCAACCGTCTTGGCACGATGAGAAGTAACCCCAACTTTACTGCTCATATGAAGAAAGGGCGCTGCAATGAGGGTAATTTCAAGTACCAATGTGAGGAGTCTTTATCAATTGGGAAAATACTTGGGAGATCATTTCTGCACAAAGTGGTAGATTTGTTTGCGAGTCCATTTCGCTCTCTCCAGGAAAGGAGACCCCCTAACAATAGCAACCACAGCAGCTGGAATGAAGTAACCCCCTTCCTGATCTTCACAAATGGCCCCTTTGAAGAAGCATTCATGGACAAATTTTACGCCTCCCTTCCCTTCAAAATGATTGTATACTCAACGTTAATGATTTTAACCTCGTTGGTTAATTTTTTTATTTTGCACTACGGTGTGTTCAGTTTTGAGCATACTGTGGGGAAGGCGGCAATGTACCTGAACGTGTGTAAGTTACTCTTCGACATTTTTTATTTCTCCTTTTTTGTCATTTATATCTTTTTGTTCAGTTCGAATTGCATAGAGAGAGTGTCCCTTTATTCGTACAACTCGTCTTACGTGTTTGCATTACTTCGAGTTTTATGTAACCTTGTTCTGTTGCACGTGCTTCCTCCATCTGTGACGATAAATGGTGCGGAGTCTACACGTGTTATCGATTTTAATCCACCCCAATGTGAGAAAGAGCAGCAGTCAGGTCTGCTCAGCATCCATTCCATAGTCATTTTCATGAGTTGTACATACCTGTGCGTACTGTGCTGCTTAAAAAATTATATCATCCTTTACCATTTTGCGCTAAGCTTTAAATTCACCCTTTTTTGTATCCTCTGTGTGTTTACTCTCTGTGTATATGCCTACAGTTACTTACATTTTGCCTACAACGATGTGATCGTCTTGTTTTGCTTCTCCTTGTGCGTGCTTGTGCTGTCTCTGTGCTATGAGTATCGCTTTGAGAGGAGGGGAAGGGCTTCCTTCTTAGGGAAGCGCGAAAGTGACGAGAATGCGTATGAGGGGAAAAACACAAGCGAGGGTGAAAACACAGACGAGGGGAAAAACACAGAAGAGGGGGGAAATACAGATGAGGCGAAAAACACAGACGAGGGGGGAAATACAGACGAGGGGGAAAATACAGACTACGAAGAAAACGGTAACGAGGCAGACCGCAGGAAGATGCCGAGGCACTACATGACCAAGTACTTCTCCATCGACAACTCGACGCCCACGTCCCCCATCGAAGACATTTTGAACAATCTGAAATTCTTGCTGGACCACATGAAGAAGCTGGAGGAAGATGCCAGCGAAAAAAAATTATCAGAAATAGGAAAAATGAGAGAAAAAATAAAAATGTGTGAAAATATTTTGAGGACGCAAAATTTAAATGAAGTCCAAATATGCAAGTATCGAAAATTTGAGAGAGTTTACAACATGTGGTGTTTGGATAAAATCGAAAATAATTATTGTGAAAAAAACGATGAATGTAAATCATACTTATCTCAAAGTCTTAACAGGAAATCTTTTAATTCATTTTCAAACATTCACTCGTTGTTATCGTCCAAATTTCAAGAACAGCACAACTTTTCGTTCGAATGGAAGTCCGACATTGAGCACTTGTACAAGCGCAATGTGTTCATTTCTATTGGGTATAAGTTGCTGTATCCTCTGGGTGTCTTGGAGGCCAGCTTCGACAAGGCGAAGCTGAAGAACTTCCTGCTGAAGATGCACTCTATGTACAACGAGGTGCCCTACCACAACAGCTTGCACGCCGCGCAGGTGAGTCCCACGCGCACACACGTATAGGCGTACCTAGCTACATGCATATGTAGCTACGTGCATATCTAGCTACGTGCATATCTAGCTACGTGCATATCTAGCTACGTGCATATCTAGCTACGTGCATATCTAGCTACATGCAGACCTACCTACATGCACGCGCATGATTGCACACGTGCAAACGCCTTTTCAAGCATCTTTTCAAACACCTTTTCAAACGCCCTTTCAAACAACTTTGCATCCCCCCGCAGGTCGCGCACTTCAGCAAAAGCATGCTGTTCCTGTTGGACATCAACCACAAGATACCAGCCATCGACGAATTCTGCTTGCATGTTTCCTCCCTGTGCCACGACGTGGGCCACCCGGGGCTGAACAACTACTTTTTAATCAACTCGGAAAACAATTTGGCGATAACATACAATGACAACAGCGTGCTCGAAAACTACCACTGCTCTCTCGTTTTCAAAACGCTGAAGGAAAAAAATTGTAATATTTTCGAAAATTATCCATACAATATTTTTACGACTTGCAAAAAAAATATCATTAGGGCTATCTTGTCAACAGACATGAAAAACCATTTCGAGTACATTGCCAACTTTCGCACATCCAAAGAATTTATCGACTTAGACATTTTAACAAGTGAACAGACATGGCAAATTTTCTCCCTCATTTTAAAGGCAGCAGATATTGGGCATGCAACTCTGGATTGGAATAAGCATTACGAGTGGACAATAAAAATTAATGAGGAGTTCTACCTACAGGGCTTGCTAGAAAAATCGTTAAATATGCCCAACAGCTTTTTGTGTGATATAAATTCTACTGATAAGTTAGCCACCTCGCAGATTGGCTTTCTGAAACATTTGTGCATTCCTCTCTTCAGTGAATTAAATTCCATCTCGAAAAATGATGAAGTCTACAATCACTGCATTTCCTCCATTGAGAATAATATAGAGCAGTGGGAGAAGAACAAAAATAATCAGAAGAGTCTGGGGCTGCACGAGAAGTACAAAGATGAAAATTTAATTGACAGAATTAAGCTGCTAAAATGTGTGTGAGCGGGGGCGCGCCGCCGTTACGCCGTCAAGTCGTCACGCCGCTGCGTTACCGCGTTGCTGTTTCGCCATTTTGTTACTTTGTCACTTTGACACTTTGTTACTTTGTCCCTTTGTTACTCCGCCACGTGGTTACTCCGCCATGTGGTTACTCCGCCATGTGGCTACTCTGCCATGTGGTTACTCCACCACTTGGTTATTCCACCACTTGTTTACTCCGCCACGTGGTTACTCCGCCACGTTGTTATTTTACTTTATTTTTTTTGTTTGCTGAAACGAATCGGCCGATTTCCTACATCCCAGTGATTTCTTCCCGTTGACAAATTGTTTTCCATCTGGGGGGGTCCTTTTTTAAAATTTATCTGCTCCGCTTCACTTGTAAGCAGCCACCATCTCTGTAGAGAAGGTCGCCTTCTGTGTAAACGTGCAGAGGGACATCCTCCCCAATGCGCTTATCCCATTGTACACAGAATAAACGTGCAAACATCCCGCGAGTGAAAAAAAAAAATGGTCTACCACTCGGAATGAGTACCACTTTGGTTTATTCGCACACGTCAGAAGTGGTGGCAATTGTTGGTTTGGGGGTGAGGGGGAAACCAAGCTGGTAGGTCCTCTTCAACGATGCTGTTTCCTTTTTTTTTTTTTTTTTTTTTTGTTTTTTTACTCCCCCATGCTTATCGCAAAGGAAAAATTTGCCCACATTTAATGGCCATTCGAAATGAAAATATTAGCAGCAAAAAATAGCTCCCCCCTTTGTTAAAAAAAAAAAAATTGCTCCATTTTAAGCGCAAAGGGGGAAGCACTACGAACAGCTGCATTTGTGACTGTGTGTGGGGGAAGCACTACGAAACAGCTGCATTTGCAACCGTGTGTGTGGGGGAAGCACTACGAACAGCTGCATTTGTAACCGTGTGGGGGGGGAAACGCATAAGGAGAATCAATCAGCTGGTAAACCATACACACATACTCACCACAAAGACAAGAATGCATTGGTTAGCCTCCCTTTTGCTATGCGCACACGTTTCCACCTATGTGTGCAGACATGTCCATTTAAAGGCAAGCAACTTTATCCCTGTTCACAATTGGGGACTGTGGAAAAGCAAAAAGAGAAATATAAAAAAAAACTTGTGCACAGATAAAAGTTGCAAAAAAAAAACACTGCGCGTTTATTATGTTGGGAAGGAAATAATTATTGGCACCCGCGACTCCCCACTAGCAATAAAACAATCGGAAAAAGTCCAAACAAAACTTGAAGCATATTTTAAAAAAATTAACAAAAATGTGAAAGTCATTTTGAGGCCTATCAAAACAACGGGGGATAATATATTAGACAAAAAGGTTAACCTGTTTGGAGGGAAAGGAATTTTCACGAAGGAATTGGATGAGCAGTTAATAAAAAAGAATGTCCATATTTGTGTGCATTCTTTGAAAGACGTTCCGATGGAATTGCCAGAACAAGTACAGCTGTCCTGTTTCCTAAAAAGGGACACAATAAATGACGCCTTCTTATCGGTAAAGTATGCTACCCTGGAAGATATGAACAAACTGAAAATGGCAAATAAAGTGGAGGAGGAAGGTGATCAGGTCAAGGGGAAGAGTCAAAAAATAACTAACCAAGATGTGAAGGGAGACCACTACCAAGGTGATCACTACGGAAATTTTATACCAACCATTGGGACGTCTTCCTTGAGAAGGTCTAGCCAAATTAAATACACATATAAAAACATAGCAGTAAAAAATGTGCGGGGAAATATTAACACAAGAATTGCTAAACTGTGTAATGGGCAGTATGATGCGATAATCATTGCAAAGTGTGGACTGGAAAGACTAGCAACCAAAAAGGGGATTAGAAATATAATTAGGAGCAAAAATAAAGTGCCCCCCAAAAAGCTCCTAATTAATCACAACAACACGGAGATCAATTTGAACCTTTTACACATCCAGCAAATAAACAGGAGAACTATCTACCCTGCTTTGTGCCAGGGAATTATCGCTGTGTCATCCCACAAAAATGATGTGGGCATTTCTGATATACTGAAAAATATAAACGATGAGAAGGCACAAATTATGGCAAATGTTGAGAGGTGCTTTTTGTATCAAATCGAAGGGAATTGCATGATGCCCATTGGGGGGTATGCAAAAATTGTAAATGGGGAAATAGTCTTCAATGCGGTGATTAATGATATCTATGGGAAAGAGAAATATCACGTTCGCGAAGTTGGGACGGTGCAAAATTGCAATCAAATTGCAGTAATGGCTGCCACAAAAATGAAGGAAAAAATCGGGACGCACAGGTTTAACAAAATCAGGGAAGAGGCGGCCCAGTACTATGCGTAACATTTTATGTTGACATAAAATAATTTCAAATATCTCTCAACTGAACGGTTTCTTTCCATTTGAGGGGTCCCCCTCCGGTGGGGCAGCACAAGGCCTGCTAAGACACATGGCCCATTTAATTAGCAATTGCGATTATGCAGGAGCGGATCTGTCCATTTGTGCTTACCATCCGATACGTCGCAGGGGATGCACGTGGGAATATAAACGAGGGAACATAAACGAGAGAACTCCATCTTGTTTGCCTAAAGTGGCGCCCCAAGTAGCTATCCAAATTGGGGGCACTCCTTCGCGCAGGCTTAAATGCTTTGCGCCCCTTACGCTTTAAAAATTGTGTACAACTTTTTTTTTTTTGACCCTATATAACGCTTTGTAAGACCGCCTTTTGCATTCCTCCAGTTGCAACATTTATTAGCTGACATGTGCGCCTCGCGCCCGGGCATAGGTCACAGTGTGGCTAAATCGTTACTTGCGACGTATGTAAATATACCGGTACGTACCTATGTAAACATACCTGTGAGCACGCGTAACATCCCAAGGAGGGAGAAAGGTCATTCTGCTTTATGACAAGATATTTCTGCCTTGTGGAAGAACGCCACATGTGGGGGAGGGTCTCCATGTAGTGCACGCACCGCATGAACCGAATTGCGCCCGAGGAAACATGTTCTTCATATGGATAGGTGAATAAAAATGTGGGCACAGCGCGCTACCTCGGGAGGGCCCCACAAAACGTAGGTAACAATTAACCTCGTTATTTCTGTACCTTTTTTTTCCCGCTACAAAAAAGGGATTCATTTTGAAGTGTGGGAAAAACTGGGCCACTTCTTAGTACTTGACGGTTGCATATAAGTATGGAAAGGGCAAAAAAAAAAAAAAAAAAGGCATAACTTCAAGAAACGCGTCGCCCCTTTTGTAAACATAAAGGGGACATATGTATTTCCTCTTGCGAGCTGGGTTAATTTTCCCCCCATTTGTGATCTCCCCATATGTAACTTCCCCATATGTGACCTCCCATTTTTCCCCCTTTTTTGCCATTTTCATTTCAAAACATGAATTAAGCTAACAACATTGCGCGCCAACCTCGAAGTAAACTCCACTCGTACGAAAGAATCCTCTTGTGAGGACCATTTTTTTTGTCTAGGTGGAAATGAGCACAATGGAGAATGACAAAGGGGGAGGCCAGGTCAAGGTTAATTTGCCTACATGATCATGCGCTTCAATGCGATTTAAAAAAATGACTATATGTGAAAGGGAGAAAAATAGCATATCAACATGTTCACAATTTTTACCTTATGTTATATGTCACTTGCTTTTTTTTTTTTTTTTTTATGCCGCATGTTTAACCAGATCGACATGAAGGAGCAGCAATGGAGAATATTCGAATACAACATGAGCAAATGGATGATCGAAAATAAGTACATTTTGGATAAGGAAGAGAAGAAGAAGTTTTACAAGTGTGCAAATTATAGCATAGGAACTGGGATTATAAATGCGTCTTTAGTATACTGTTTTTGCAAAAGGAACAAGAAATTTTTCACACCCATGTCCAGATTTTTTTTAACCTTTTCCTTGGGTGTATACACTTCCATGGTGGTGAACAAAATTTTCAGGCGGAAGGCCTACATGGAGGTGAGTCGCATTAGCATTTCTCCATTTACACAAGGGGGTGCAGATTCACACACAGGGATATCTGTGCCCACTGACTGCAATGATTATTTATTGTGCATCTGTTTGATACTATGCTACATTTTTCACCCTTCTTCCCATAAAAGATCCTGACGGAGAAGACCACCATGTCCGATACGGCGAGAGAAGTAATGAATGATATTTTGAATGTGAAGAACGAAGTTGGAAAAGCGCCCTCCACTGGCAGTGCCAACAAGTTGGACAGTACGAACACGTCGAATGTGTATTCCAAGGGCCTGTATGATGACGGACAGGCGCAGATACATGGGGATCCTCCGTCCAAGGGCAGTGTAAGTTCTCTCGCGCTATAAGTGGCGCCATAAGCATGAACACGCGTATTTGCGTGCACGATTTTGTATATACACAGCTCACGAAAACGCCTTTTCCCCCCCTGCAGGCAAATGTCCCCTTTGTTCAAGATCTGTAAGCAAAAAAAAAAAAACGCGCACCTATGCATGTATGTTTGTACCCACGTGCTTCCGAAGAAAACGCACAAGCGCTCTGCTAACACTTTGCTTTCCCCCGCCCCCTCGCAGAAATGAAACAATTCTGAATGAACAGATGAGTGACGACTTCGAAAGGTACAATTTACGACGGACACGAGCCCCCCGTGTTTTGCACTCCCGTTTACACCTCCCCCCCCCAGACGTGTGTGTTCAATTTACACATCATGGGACCCTTAAAAAATGTTCTTTGTAGATGCAAAGATTTGTCAGTTTGCACGGATGAAAATTTAAAACGCATGATAAAAATATTAGAAAAAAATTCTTGAAAGCGTGTCCGTTGCTCCAACATGTACGTGAATGTATGTATGTACATATGCATGTGTGCGTACACATGTGTTTGTATAGCTGCGTGCCCAGCGTGGCTGTAACACAGCACGGGCATACCGTCTCGTGTATTTAAATAAACGCGGGGTTGATAAAAAGAACAGCTTCGTTCCCCGTGAGGGATACCCCTGCGCGCAGCTTCGAAGAATTCCCATCTCGTTGTACACACTAGGCACAAACACACATTCGTCACGTCTTTTTATTCTTCCTAGGCAAAATTCCTACATTTTGAAGGAGCCCAGCGAAGGTGCGAAAAAAAAAAAAAAAAGTCACGTATACGGAAAAACGTAGCAGTAAAGGGGAACCCGCGCAACGACCGAGCGAGGCATGCAAATTTATGCAACCCCCCACATACGTATGCGCATGTACCCCCTTTCCCCCACTCCGCAGGCAAATATGTCACCTGGGACGACATACGACGAATGAACAAATGAAAATCACAGAGAGGCCACATCACACAATGAAACGATGTCAAAACATGTGCTTAAATTTATCAATAAATGCATCGTAGTGAAAATTTCTGCTGTCATTGTTAAATTTGCACACGTATGTAAAATAATTGGCGTCCGAATAAAAGGACAGGATATAATTGTAAAATTTAATGGCTTGATTTTTTGTAATTACGTTATTCACGATGTTTAATTTTGTTAAAATAATTTCCCTACTTTTCAGTTCGTCAAAAAAATGCAACGTTACATATGGCGTTGAATTTTCCCTCAATTTATTGTATTCCTCCAGAGCTGTTATGAATAGCAACTTATGGTCAATAAATTGCGAATAAAAATTTATGTAGCCATTTTGGTTCCTTTGTGGAATAATGAAATGGGAATTATTTTTGCAATTATTTTTAATCTGTTCATATTTGCCTATGTTTATATGATCTGCCACGACGTATTTGTCATTTTGGTACCTTTCCTTCCATATGTGTATGATTTTTTGCTTATCTTCCCTTTCCAATAGAGGCAATTTTACAATATTTTTTAACGCCCTCGAACTGGGGAGAGAAAAATAAAACCGTTTCCTACTTGTATACATCAGCATGTTGTTTAGTTTCTTTCGTGCTTCCCTCTGTGCGCGGTTGGTAACTGCAGCGGAGAGGTTGCTCATTCAGAAATGGAGTGGCGCCTCTAAACTTCACACTCTCATTTTTCCACCCCGCTTGATCAAAACCCATCGTAATGCAAATGCAAAATGTTGGATCTTCCGAAACGAATCATACCATCTTCAGTTCATTCGCAGCAAAGGGGTTATTATATGCCACTTTTACGTTAGCTCTGCGCAAAGGGAGTTTTTTTTTTTTTTTTTTTTTTTATTCTTTGTTACATGTGGGTGTGGCTCCATCCGGTATGAATAATTAAAAGAGTTTACTACACGCTGTACATACATATATGCTTTTACCCACAGGGGTTGCAAAAATGGCGTGCTAATTGATATTCGCAGGGAGGCCAAGTGACATCGCAAAGGAGTGCATACATAAATAACGCACGATGCGCCATTGGCAGATGCCACTTTTCAAGGGTTACAAAATATTCTATACAAATATAGTGCACAATAAAATAAAGCGCCGAAAAATGGGAGGAATTTTTTCCTGCGAACGGGAAAAAATGCGGGCAGAAACTAGCGAGGGTGAAAAATTGAAAAGCTTTGGCGAAGGAGCCCAACGGAAAAAAAAAAAAAAAAAAAAAATTATGCACATAAGAATGGATAATACGAGCGTTAACTAGCACGCACATGTGAGGGATACGAAAAAAAGAGATATTTATAAAAGCAGGCAGCCATTTGTGTGGAGGCGTGATTCATACACACATCGTTAGGCTGAGGAACGACTGCGCACAGCTACGCGTCAGAAGGAGCTCTGACTGAGTATGTCACGCAAAATGTCGCAGGGCTTCTCGAGCACCCTGGCCCGCAAATCAAACTGCACCATCGAGCCATCATTAAGCACACCGATGTAGTCAACGAAATTGAGTAGGTCCAATCGGTGAGTAAAAATGATCGACGTTTTCCCCTTCATATATTTCAGTAGCGCTTCGTTAATTATGTTCTCCGATAATTTGTCTAGAGAAGATGTGGGTTCATCCAAAATGAGAATTTTATTTTTCTTAAATAAATTCTGAGCAAGGTAAACTCTCTGTTTTTGTCCTCCCGACAAGCAAGATCCATCCACCCCGACATTCACATCATCGTAATGAGCATACTTACTTAAAAAGTCATGAATATGAAAATTTTTATACGTATCTTTCAACATATCTGGAGTAATTTTTTTTAAATTTTCTTGCACCTTTTGTATTTCCATGGTGACAAAGGAGTGTATTTCTTCCAAGTCGTCCATTGCAAGTTCGTGCGATTGGAAGCTATTTTCAGACGCCGTGTTGTTGAGCACCATTGATTTGGTACCTCTGCACAAATTTATGTTTTTTTTTTTTTTGTACTCCTTTGGGAAATTTGTTCCTCCTCTATGAGCACCAGTTGCTCCTTCAGCATCTGTTCATATGCCTTCAGGGGGTAGAGCATGTTGCCCTGGATAGAAGTATTAAAGAGAAAAGGGTTTTGCGTGATTACTCCTTGGATGTACCGTAATGCCGAGGAGCTGATTTTTTCAATTTGGAAATTGCCTATCAGGATATTTCCCGAGTTGGGGGTGTTTTTTTTGGAGAGCAGATTTAGGATGGTGGTTTTTCCGCTGCCACTTTTGCCTACAATGGCAACTGATTTGTTGTGCGGCAGGAAGAAGGAGACGTTTTTCAGGGCGTAATTGTTGTCCTGCACGCGTTGATTTTCCCCGCGGTCTGTGCGGTTCGCACGGGTGGTGTTGCTCGTGCTGTCGGTGGCACTAGTGCCAGTGCTTCCTATAGTGCCAGTACTTCCCATGGTGCCAGTACTTCCGCTGCTCCCTGCACTGCTGCTGCGCGAAACGGGGTCCCCCGTAGCGGAGGACTTACCGTGCGGAACGATCTCCTCATCCGCTCCGTACGAAAAAGAAACGTTGTCAAACTTGATGGAGTAATCCTCATTTTTGAGGAAAAGAATTGTGTCCTTAGACCAGTGCTCGTTGAACTCACTCTTGGGGAGGTTAATAATTTGAAGTACCTTTGCGCATGAGCCAATACATTTCTGGAGATCGCCAATGGATTGCATAACTCCCTGTATGCCACTACCACAAAATAGGGAATACATAATTAGGGAAAATAAATCTCCCGTGTTTATATACTTATTAGCAATTAAATAATTCCCATAATAAATCAAATGGAGCAAAAAAAGGGAAATGATACTAACGAAGAGGAAGTGATTTCCAGCTTTGACCAGTGAATATTTCGTGCCTGATTTGTACACTTCATTTAAATAATTCGTAAATTCTTTTTTTTCGAAACATTCTCCATTGAGCAATCTGACATTCCCAATATTGTGTATCTTTTCAGACGCAAAATCGATACAGTTACTTAACTTTTCTTGCTTTAAAATGCTGATCTGTTTTACAATTTTTCCATAAGTGGTACCGATTAGAAGAGAAGCAGAGACGGGGAGTAGAAAGGACTGAAATAATTTACTTGGTGATATATGCAAAGCACAGATTCCTCCAACAATTGCTGCAATCAAATTTCGAATTCCAAAGGAAATAGTGATTAGTACCCTCGAAGAAACTTCAATGTCGTTAGATAACCTGTTTATTAATTCTCCTGTTTTCTGTTTTTCAAAAAAAGACAATTTTTGATTTAGTATATTTTCAAACAAATCCTTTCTTAACCGTCTCGTAATTTTTTCGATGGATGTTTCGATAAAATATATGCGAAAAAAACTGAAGGTAGAAATACCTATAATTAGAAACACCGTTTTATATACCTCATTCATCACATACTTTAGGGATTCCTCCTTCCCTCCGTACATATTAATTATTTTGCTTATACACATGGGGAAGAACATTTGTCCCAGGGATGAGATTAGCAAGCAGAGGAATGCCACTGCTAAGTAATTCCTTTCCTTCTTCAAAATTTTGTAAATATCCCTTATGGACACACCTCCGTCTCCATTTGTATTTAGCTTCTTTTCAAATGATTCTCTCAAGCTTTTCCGCATGTTGAAAAAGGTTTGTTGTGCTTTGTTTATCTTCGATTTGTGGTCCTCCTTCCTTTGTTGATTTTCGGCATCCGTTTCTTTCTCACCTCCCCAGGTAGTTTTTCCGTCATTTTGGCTCTCACTTGAGAACAGGCGTACCCTCCACCTGCTGCACTTCCTGGTCATGCGCGTTATCCACTCTGGACTGCTCATTTGGGGTCCCTTGGGTGCGTCGCTTCTCTGGTTTTTATGCACGTGATGGGTACTCGCGCGGTATGGAATTTTGTGCAGGAAGAGGAAGTCCCTCGCGTTCGGCAGGTTGGACAGGTTGGGCAGGTTGGACAGGTTGGGCAGGTTGGACAGGTTTGGCAGATTGGTCAAGTGTGGCGCGTTTAGAGCGTTTCTCACCTTTGGCGTGCTTCTCACATTTGGAGTGCTTCTCACCTTTGGCGTGCTTCTCACATTTGGAGTGCTTCTCACCTTTGGAGTGCTTCTCACATTTGAAGTGCTTCTCACTTTTCTCACGCTGCTCACGCTGTTCACATTGTTTATACTGTTTATCCCGTTGACGCTGTTTATACTGCATATACTTTTCACGCTTCTCTTGTTTCCCCCGCCTTCCACGTGCGCGACGCCTCGGCCTCTGCCGACGCCGAAAATTCTCACATGGCCGCAGAGGGGGTCGCGGCAATTAACCATCAGCTGGTAGTTTACGATGCACTGCTTCAGCAACATTGTCTATCTGAATGGGGGCCGCACAAAAATCGAACCGAAAATCGAAGCGAAAATCGAAGTGAAAATCGAAGCGGTGACGTGTGCGTAAACCTATATAAGTATACACCCCGGTGCAGCGCGATGCAACCATTCGAGGACCAATGCGACCGCTCACATGTGCATATAAGAAGCGTATGCACGTACTTATACACACCTACTGCGAGAGGCACGTGTGCGAGTTGCCCCTTCCAATACGAGCAGCCAACAGGGGTGGGCGGGAGTCTCCTTCGACGGAGCTTCCCCGTTTCCCTCGCTTTACCTTTTTTAACTCCAAAAATTTTTTTTCTTTTCTTTTGTTAAACGGGGAGGAATTTCTTTTTCTTCTTTTTTTCCTTTTTTTCCTCTTTCCCCTTCGAGTTCCAAATGAACGAAGAACCGTGGCTCTGACGATGTTCAATTTTTTTCTTAAATTTGTGTTTCGATATATTCTCATCATCACTTCCCCAAACCATGTTTAACTAATTGTGGCATTACGTACACATGCTTCGACCGTCTGCGTATGGGACGTGGGGTGAGTAAATAACCCTTCGGTTATCTTGTAAATTCATGTTTGTTTCTCTCCCCCCTTTGAAAATTTTGTGTGTATGGAAATGGTACAATTTTGTAATTTCGTTAAACGGGCAAAAAAAAAAAAAAAAAAGGATTGATTTAATCGATCATTTCTGTATGGCTAATTCGGCTGTCAAGGAACTTTTTTTTTTTTGCGTCTCCCCTTGTGGGATGGATGATGTGCTCCTTGGTATAGCATACGTTGAAGTACAAATCAGCGTATCCAATTTGCGTCCCTCTTTGTTTTCAAGGATGGGACTTTTTTTTTCGCTTGTTCCTCCATGTATTATGACACAGAAGAAACTTTCGCCAGAATGGCGACGATGCTATCGCGGTGTCGTGTGTACTACCCAACTGCGCTTTACCAATGAGGCACGTCGCAACTTGAGGTGTTCGCCTCAACGGACATGTGGCTGGATCAAACGACAGAAAATTGGGGCAGCTCTATTTTCACCTCCATTCGTCAGACCCACTCTGCACGAAAAGTTACATACATAATATGCATACAAAAAAAAAAAAAAAAAAAAAACTTTTTTATAATTTTTCTTCTATGTGGGTTATGAAGAGGGGAAGGGCACCCCTGCGTGTATTAACCCGGTTTCAATTTGTTGGCCACAAAAAATGGCAACGATGCGAACGTAGGCTAAGAAGCAAACGTGTAAGTAGGCGCTTTTTTTGCCTACGAATATATTCACATAATATCCATACAACACATAAGTAGTAAAAAAAAAAAAATTCCCCTTATATGTTCCCGCACGCCGGGTTAGCATACATGGAGCTTAAAGAAAAAAAAAAACCACGAAACGGATGTTTTTTTTTAAAGAGGAAAAAATTTACAATGTACATGAATTAATACACTGTTCTGAATTTTTTTTTTTTTTTCGCTCCCATCACTGCCGCATGCCGCTTCACACTTTTAAGCGATTGCGTTTATTTTCACCTTTTTAAGGGGTACATTTGGAAGGGGTTCTTTTTTTTTTTGTTTTTTCATCACCCTGCCTACTTCCAAGCTTTTTTCCCTCCTTGCTGCCTTTTGGAAAATGTGTTCGACGTGCCCACCCCTGGGGGAACAAAAATAAGAATATTGACGCTCTGTGCTAAGCATACGTGTGTATATGCATGTATGCACGTTCTGGAGTGTGCATTTTGGAGTGTACATTTTGGAGTGCACATTTTGGAGTGCACGTAGTGGTATCCCCCTCCCGTTTCTCCCCATCCCAAGGGAATGGCACGCAGACTGCCTGTCGGGTTGCGCAGCAGCTGAGCCATTCTGAGAGGGAATCCAGTGCATACGAGGGTTAGAAGTGCACGCGTGCGTTCATGTGTATGCTCTCTCCTTTGCCCATTCTTATGTTATCCCCTATGCCCATTCTGATGCTCTCTCCTATGCCCATTCTTATGCTCTCCCACATGCGCACCCCCACTCATGCGGCCCACATCGGCGCCTAACATGAAAGAGACATGCCAACAAATGCTCTCTCGGAAAAGGGGCTTCCACATCTCTACGGAACAAAGCAGCGAAAGAGGAAGCACCAATGACTACCAGTGATAGACCGCCTTCACCAAAAAGAGAAAACCCGTTCGGATGTGACTCCCCCCAAAATTAACATGTTCCCTTCCCATGGTACGGACAAAGAGAAAGTGAAAAAAAAAAAAAAAAACGAATGTGACTGTGTGTCAGTGATTGTAGCTACGCACAAAGGGTAGGCACATATCCGTTTAAGTATACATTTGGAGGGGAAGAGGTAAACCCATTAAGTGTGCGAGGTTTATGTCACATTGTGCCAGTACCAGGGGAATGATATTTGTGCAGCTCATATGTATCGGTCTTACGAATGAGATGTAATTGGAACGCAAAACATAACACTGAGCGTGTCCTTATGCCAACACGATCACGTGTTCACCATTGAGCATAAGTTACCATTCCATTTTGTCAATCCATCACCCTTCCCATTTTAGCCAAACCACGACGTTGAAAAAATCGCCTCTTCATTTGAAAAAATATTTTTTTTTACAAATATATTGAAAAATAATGACTAAAAAAAATGGGTATAAACTGCTTGTAGAGTTTTTTTTTTTTTACACTTTATTGCTCAGCCCTGGTACGGAGTCCTACGTTCGAAGTAGCACCAGCGGTAGGGACATAAGCAGTTGGAGTCATTTTAGCGGCATCTTCACGGAGGGGACGATCCAGAGGAGGCGCCTTCCGTGGTCGGCGAGGAGTAGTGCGACACCACGTCCACAGTTGCCTCCGTCGCAGTTGGAACAGACGCACCAGTTGGAACAGAGGCGCCAGTTGGAACAGGCGACACAAATTGCAGCACTACCCCCCGTGGAGCCAACCCAACGCATCAAGCTAAAAAAAAAAGAAAAAAAGATACTAAAAAAGTACAAAGATTTTATGGACATTTTGCCCAAGAGAGACAGCGAATATGCAATCAACGAAGCGATCGAGAAAATAAAAACGTTGGCTGTCCATAAATTTGTCGAAAGTATCGACATATATCTGTCCTTTAACCAGAAGAGGTCCAAGATGAACAAAAATGATAACTTAAAAACGTTCATTACATTTCCACATAACTTGAAAAAAAAAAGGGAAAAAAAAGTATACGTGGTGACGAACAGGGACCTTCAGAAGAAGGCCACCGACTCAGGTAAACCCTCACCCCCAAGCGCGCATATACCCGGCTCAGCGAAGCATTTTTTTGGCGCGATGTGCCCACGTATTGGTGCCTACATAAGAGGATGCCACTAAAAAAGAAACGCTTATGTCACCACTCCAATTGCACATTTCCACCCTCTCCATGTGAACAACCCAGGTGCTGACGTCGTTGGGGAAGACGATCTGATTAATAAAATTAAAGAAAGAGAAATCAGGTTGAAGAAAAAAAATAATAATTTTTTACTCTGCACAAATGACGTAATACACAAACTGGCGCGTGTTGGAAAGGAAGTAGGAAGTAAAGGATTGATGCCAAATGAAAAGTCTGGAACGTTGGTGAGTGAATTTTTACTCGAAAAACACGTGAAGCTGTTTAAGTTTGGGAATTCGTACATTTTTAAGCTGAACAAATTAAACACCCTAAATTTAAATGTGGGGGATGTGTATATGTCAAATGATGAAATACGAGAAAACATTTGCCACCTCTTCGAGCATTTGGATAACTTGGAATTTTTTCACTTCAACTCCAAGAATTTGAAGTCCATTTTTCTCAGTAGCACCATGGGCTTCCCCTTCAAAATTAAGAAGAACTTTCTGTAGGGGACACGCGCACATGTAAAAAGGGAGTAAGGAGGTAAGGGGGTAAGGAAGTAAGGAGGTTGGGAGGTAAGGAGGTAAGGAAATACGGAAGTAAGGAAATGCGGAAGTAAGGAAATGCGGAAGTAAGGAAATGTGTTTATATGTACATGTGTTACACCCGTGAACGCGAACGTTTCTTTTAATTGGCCCCATCGCGCGTGTGTTCCTAAGGGAGCGGGGGTTGCTTCTCCCCCCGGACGCCCCTACGATTGGGCCTACGATTGCTCCTACGGTTGCTGCTACAATTGCAACTGCGATTACGCCGTCTTCTTTTCCCAGACCGGTGGGACGCCACTCCTTATGTGCGTGTCCTATAGGGGGCCATTTTTGTAACCACCGCTGCTCCTACTTTGCAACTTTTTTTTTTGTACGAACGAAAAATAACTTCACCATTTTGCCCTTTTTGGAAAACCTTCCAACAGAGTTGCTTCACATGTTGGCTGATATTCCAAGTGGGTTATTTTCCCCCATACGAAAAAGCTGGCATATTTCTACAAGCACCCGTCTGTAGGACCTCTACGGGAAGCCCCTACGCGTGAGCCCACCCGCTCACCGTGATGTTGATACCATCGGTGGGTAACGCATCGGGAAGTCAATTGGTTCAGCTAATCACGCACGGTGCCTACATAGTGCCTACATGGTGCCTACGTACTGTGCAAATAATGCGAGCACGTGGAACGCTTCAGGCGTGAGCAAGGCCACGTCATCTGAGGGGAAGCGTCCTGCTGCACATGCTGCATTTCTTCCGCCACTACGTGCAAACTTGTACGTGTGTTCACATATATACATATAAATATATACATATACATATTTATTTATATATATTTATTTATATATACACGTGTCAGCTGGGCAAAAAAAAAAATTTCCCTTCTGCCTTTTATGCGGCTAAACAGATATGCATACACACGTGTGTTTATGCTTTGCTTTGTAGATATGCCCTCTGCGGGATGTAGCCCCTCTGTGTTTCCCTTTTTTTCCCGCTCATTTATCTATTTTTGTTTCCACTTTGTTTCCATTTTGTTTCCATTTGTTTCCGATTTTTTTCCTCTTTTTTTTCCGTTTTTTTTCCGCTTTTTTAACGCCTTTTCCGACTTGCGAAAGCTGCGCTCCAACTTACCCACGCGTAGGGCGAGGCTGCACAAACGCGCGCCTAGTGGCCCCCCTTTTTTTGGAAATTCCTTTTGCATTTTTTTTTTTGAGGAACGGGGCAAGAAGGCAAGTTCGCGAAGGTGTCAAAGTGGAGAAGCATAAAAAAGTGATAACACAAAAACGGGGAACCAAACGGCAGAACGGAAAACCAAACGGCAGGACGGAAAACCAACGGAACGTTGAAAGGAGCTTCAGGGGCGTAGAGCCCGGGACGCACCATGTAAACTCCCCTTTGAGAACTTCGCAAAATGGACCTTCACCTCTCCACTCGATGAAGCGATAAATAGCCAGTTTTACCACCACCTACAAAGGGTAATCGTGCTTGCTCCTTTTGTCTCGTTTCCCATTTTGACGGCTTCACGATTGGGATTAGATCCCCCACCCGCGTATGATGCGTCTCTACAAATGAAGGAGTGAACCCCATGCATATAAACACATTGACACACATGTAATAGTTGAGCCCATTTAGATCCCCACCCCTTGGTAGGAAGAAAATCGCATGGAAGTTTTCTTCCCATTCCTTACGAAAGGGTTAGGTCAAACTGGTTGTATACCCCTGTGGACTGCTGCCCTCCCCTCTCTTGTTGCTACTGAGTATGTACTATGAAAAATGCAAATCAGAAACGCATCGACATTTTGGAACACTTAGCACAGGTTAGAAGTGTCGTAGAGAGCCTTTTGCAAAGGGAAGAAGCGAGGGACGAACAGTACGTTAAGCATACAATCTGCTACTTCTATTTTAACCATATCCTTACGTACGCCCGAATTAACGATGAGTCCATAGAAGCACTACAGATGAACAGATTGAGTCTGTTCCTAACAGCCACCCAAAAATTAAAAGTCCTATCGGAGGCGATACTCTACATACTTAAAAGGAACTTTTTATCCTATGATGCAATAATTTTGGGGAGCAAAATTACACAGTTTGAAAAATACGAAGAGGAAAATTGCATCTTGCGTAACTACCTAGCAAATGCAAATAAAAATAAATTTCCCCAGTTTGACAAGCTGAAGATTTTAAACGAACAGATGTTACCCTTTCTGGTTTTACTAAGTTGTAGCACCTATAACAAATCAGAAAATCTGCAAATCGTTTGGACCATAATTGTATACATAATATACACCTTTTTGCAAAAGTACAACATAAAAAATGAGAACCTGAAAAATGACGGTTTATACGTGTACATCCATGATAGGTATGAAATGGATGGTGATCTGCTCAGCGTCAATAAGGTTACCAGTATGGTCGTGGGGTTTTACCTAACGTTGCTAAATTTGGGGAAGAAGGAGTTTTCCAGGGTTATGTCTTCTCATGGCAAGGACATCTCCGAGGGGAGATCCAACCTTCCAAGAGAAATGCGCTTCTCCATTGTAGACAGGGAATATTTGGCATACGATCCACAGAAGTATAAAAAAAATAAAATAAATTTTCTATTCGAAACAATTTGCCTGGGATTAATTTTAATTTTACAAAACCAACATTGTGCGAATTATCTTACCTTCCTCACTTTAGATTTACTTGCATTAGTTGCTAAGTACTATCCGTCGTTTATCCAAAAATACAGCAAAGAAGTTATAGATCTATTTTGCACATTTTTTTTAAACGCAAAAATGTTTTTTTTTTTTAAATTCAAACTGGACGCCATATTTTACCATAATGAGGAACTGCTAACCCTGGAGATATACTCCCGAACTGTGAGCTGTATCTTGCAGCAAATGGATGAAAGGAGTGACAATATTGGAGACTTATGCTTGATGTTATTATTTTTAATTCATTATATGAAATTATTTTTGTACGAACCGCTCAAGATTACTCCACCGTTCGTTTTGCTTATCCGGTCCACTTTGAACTGCCTCAATGCTTACTTCTCTCATTTTGTAAAACTGTGGAATTTCAGAACCCTCATTTGTGGCTTTTTCGATAGGGTATTCCGTGAGTACATCGACTTGTATGTTCTCTTGGTTAACGCGGCGATTGTGTCGGAACAGCCCCTTGGAGAAGGTTGTCCCGAAATGAATGACAAGGCAGACGATCCGCGTGACAGAGACTTCTTCATCCGATTCCTCACCGAACAGATAAAAAAGCAGCCACACATTTGCTGGGACGACGAAGGGGTAGATAATTGTGAGAAAAAGGAAGAGCTAAAAGATGTGCACACAGTGGACGAATTAGAAAGGGTTATAAGAAGTATGCTACACGGGACGCTGAAGCGACAGAACAGCCAAGACGATCTAGCGAAGGAGACCCATCCGCGTGGAAGCGCGAATGATGAACCTTTTGGGGGAAGTCAACAGGAATGGAGAAATCCATACGGGCTTCTAATCGCCCAAGATGGAAGACCCCCCGGAAAAGGAGACAAAAATCTGCTCCGAAACTTCGTGCACGTAGTTGTCACATGTGTCTACCATGTGGAGGACAAGAAAAGGGCAATCGAAATAGTGCTTAGCAATTTTATGAAAATAAAAAGAGAGCGAAAGAAATTTGCAAAATTTTATTTTATTACGATTATATTATCCTTCCGAAGCTTCATTCAAGACAGTTATATAAAAAAAAGGCTCTTCTTTATCTACACTTTTGCCATAAGGACGTTAAAAAATGAAGAAATAAAAAATACATATACAGTGAAGTCATTTTTTACAATTACACAATTCTGCAGTTGCTGGATGGCATCAAATATTCCTCCTTTTTATTTCATTACATGAAGAGCACACAAAGATACGTTGATGTTGTTTTTTTTCGAAAATTTTTGAAGGATAATCGGTTGAAATTACATTTTTGCAAGTTCTTCAAAAATGAGGTGGACTATTTTTTCCTTCTTTTAAATTCATGCCAGATGGAAAAATTCACCTTTCCGTTACTAATTTTTAATATTTTCATTTTTTATCAAATCTCGAGAAAAAATGTTTTGCACCCTGCTTGGCATGAGAAGACGGGGGCGAAACGACTCTTCTGTTACTACAATTGGGCCAACTTGGTGAAGCTCTTTTTGTACCTTTTTCCCATTTGGAATTATATTTCCCCAACGCACATGCTCAAAAAGGGCTCTCCCTTTAGAGAAAATCGTAACTTCGAACTGGGAATCCTCCAACTCGTAGGGCAGCTATTTCGAAAAAACAACTTTGCTGATTTTTTTTATAACCTCTTTACAGACTCATACTATTTTATGAAGCTTAGAAAGACTCTCTTTTTTTTTCCCGTCTTCTTTGACACCTTCGATGTGGAGTTGTACTTTTCGCTTCTCCGGAGGATCCTCGAGCAGCCAACACTGTTGCTCTGTGCGGTGGGGGAGATACAATCAGAAGGAGGGGTTCTATGGAAAAACGCACAAAGTGATGTAAATGACACAAAGGTGAAACAAAAACGGAGTGTACAAAACGCCAAGAAAAGGATACTCATCTATGCAATTAACGAGTTGTTGGAGGAGGAAGTTCCCCTGCGTTTGCTTCGAAGGAAGTATCTCCAAGTGTTCGCACATGAGAATGAAAAACTCAGTCTAACGAAGCATTACCAAAAAGTGAAAATTGACTTGGCCATTTTGTCTCTGCTAAAAGAAGGGGTACTTCACAAAAGGGTAGAAAGGGAACAAAAACGAAATATAAGCGTGAATGATTTTTTTGTCTACTTCATACTGGATAAGAATACGTATGTGTTTAGAAGCCTGATGTCTAAATCCTCCATCCGGTCGTATAAGGCCATATATTTTTATAAACGGTGCCTCTCCTATTTTAGAGTGAACTTTGAGGACATGGCAAGGTGTGCGCGGCGCAGTGGGGAAATTCAAGGAGAGACGGTTCGCAAAGGGAAGGGAGAAACGAATCGAGAAGCGAATCGAGAAGCAAATCGAGCATCGGAGCGAGACTTCATTTCCCAGTTGGAGTGGCTCGTCCGGAACTCTGGTGGGGAACTCTCTCGCGGGGGAGTTCCGCAGGGTGAGGGGGACGATCAAGATGGTGTAGACGATGCAGAAGAAGGAACCGTTTCCCCCAGCAGGATGAAAAATAACCATGTGGAACGACCGTCAGAAAGAAGCGAACGCACACGTTTCAACATATATAACGTGATTCTCCTCTTTGTAGGATACCACCTAACGTCGAATTTTATGAAGTATAAATTGCTGAACAGAAAGGAGACATTCCTGATGCTAGAAAATTTACTGAAGACCTTTCTAAAGAAACTGAGAGAATGTAAGAACGTGAGGGAGCAAAGATGCTTCCTAAAAAACGTGCAATATATTTTGGACATTTTATATATTGTGGACTCTTACCAAGTGAAGCTCACCAATCGGTTGACCACCGTAGTAAGGTATGAAAGTGGTCATGCATATTATTTGGGTACACACTCAGTGATTCATTATGAGGATGAAGCGACTTTTAAAAAAAACGATTTGGATCAGTTCACCTCGAAAAATTTAGAATATTTTTATCGAACCTATACGGATATATATAATAGCTGGAAGAGATTAACGGTATACAAAATGATAATGTCGGAGGATTCATTTTTTTATGTCAATGCATCCGTCTTTGTTGCGATTTATGAGGAGGTACTCTCCAGCCTGCTTGGGGCGTTGAGAAGGAGGGTGTTCCAGGAGAGGGGCAAAAAAGACACGAATAAGGAATCCCCACAGAGTCGCTCGAAGGAGAAGGACAGAACCAGTGGTGATCCACGCGCGCATGCACAAGGTGTACTACAAGAACTACTCACAATAGTGGACCAGTTTATCCACATCATTTACATGAACCACATTTTGACTTTCGTTTCGATCTGCGCGAGGGAAGCCATCCACGTGTGTTCCCTCTTTGACTTTTACGAGCAGGTGGGGGACCTCTGGAGGGGCATTCTCCAAATTGGGGCAGCGGAAAGTGGCGCAGATAGGGAAGAAGATAGGGAAGAAGACAGAGAAGAAAGTAGGGAAGAAAGTAGGGGTGAAGATAGCCGTGAAGATAGCCGTGAAGATAGCCGTGAAGATAGCCGTGAAGATAGCCGTGAAGGTAGCCGTGAAGATAGCCGTGAAGGTAGCCGTGAAGATAGCCGTGAAGATAGCCGTGAAGATAGCCGTGAAGATAGCCGTGAAGATAGCCGTGAAGATAGCCGTGAAGACACCCGTGCGGATAACCGCGAATGGGAAGACAGCCCACAAGTTTGCACCCCAAGAGAGTGCGGTGAACGTGGAGGCCGCCGACCAATTGGAAAGGCCCATCAGATGAGCGAAACCAATGAGAGGAAGCCCCCCTTTCTGGACGTCCTAACTGCACACATGCCATTTTGCGCAATAAATATGAACGAAATCGTGGCGTTATTTTTGGACTTTCTAAAACACAAGTACATAAACGTAGTGCACTACTTTGAGAAGAATAAAAAGGTGTTGACTCGAATTGGCCAGTGTATATACTTCGCTACCGATGAAGAGATGAACGTGAAGGACCCACAAGAAGGAGTGACAAAAATGAGGAAGTATCTCTCAATTTGCAATTGGTACTTTTTTAAAGGAATCATTTATGTATACATGCAAAGCACCATCTTCGTCAGCAACCCGAAACACATATTTATTTTTTTAGAAAATGTCACTTCAGTGGAAGAACATTTCCTAAGTGGACAGGTGAAGAATTATTTACTCAGCTTGTACTTTATGAAAAGGAAGGACCTGCATTTGTGTAGAGTCTTTGCCAGGAGTGTTCTGTTCGATTTGGAGAAAATCGCCCATCCCAGTTATGCAAAGGGAGCACTCGCAAAAGGGGAAAGCGGGTCGAGAGAGGTAAAGAGGCGAAACGGGGAAGAGGCGAAGCGAAATGGGGACGAACACGCACCCTACGCACTGAACCCATACGACGACCTGATAAGCCTCTATTTTCTCAATTTAGCCTTTTGCACCGACAAGAAGCAGTGGAAGAAGCTGACTAGCCGTCTAGGGCTACACATTTGTGCGTATAATAATTACACAAATCAGAAGAACCCCTTTTTGAGTTTGCTCATTAACTGTTATGAGCAGAACCTATCGTTGGTTCGTTTTCCCATGGGGACAGAAGAGTCCAACAGTGTGGACATCACAGCCACAAAGGGTAGCTCCACCTGTGATAGGCAGCCACACGAGGAGGAGGAGAAACAAATTCCCCCGTTCAGCAGCTGGATAATGAAGAATCCTCTCCCCATATTCAGACATGTGCACAAAAATAAATTCATTTTGAAACAAAAACAGTCCAAATGGATGCCTACATCAGAATTCTGGCTCTACCAATTTGCGAACTGTTTGAAGGAAAGCTCATTTCACAGTTATCACTTTTACAAAAGATGCAGCCTCTTCTGCTCGTACACAAATTACACCCGAAAGGTGGAAAATTCCGTCCTCAGAAATGGGCTCAAATGCACCAAGGTGAAAAGTGCATGTGGAGGAAGAAGCATCCTAAAAGTAGGCAATTACTCTACTACATGTGAATATGTAAAAGCTCACAAAGGAAGAAACCTGCATGGAGATTATATTAATATAAAAAATGATCTCGCGTTTAATCTGATAAGCAGGTTAGTAGACAGACGGAAAGGAAGAGACGACCCCTTCGCTCTGTACCTACTGCTCAGAAATCATAGGGATTATAAAAAGTACATGCAGAAATACACCTTTTTATTTTCCGACACCAATGATGGAGACCTCCCCATGGATGACAATTATCACTACAGAGTAGTACCTAACGAATTAGTGAACAAATCGCTATTTCGCTCCATCTTTAAAATGCGGAGCAGCTTTGTAGGCGGGATGCCAAACAAGGTATTATGTTTTAACTTCCCCCAAATGAACAGAAATTATAAAAATTATATCGTGAGAATGCTGAGAAAAGAAAAGATGGACAATGGCTACGGTGTAGAAGGAGACACTTGGGGGAACTACAGGGGAGGTTCCCTTCATCGTTACGATGCCATTTTTGTGAAGCGCCTCTACTGCGAACAACTGCATGAGCAGTTCGCCATGTTGAATGAAATGAACAGCAGGAGAGAGACATACACGAGGTACGCGAACTGGGTTGGCAATTGCAAAAGCGACTTATTTTTGCTGAAACTGTTTTACGAGCTGAGTATCGAGGGAACGAGGGCGCAAGGAAAGGAGAAAGAAGGTCACTTGGAAAACAAGCCAGGTGGATACGAAACAGCAGAGCGACACGGAACGGGTGTGGAACCCCCTCTAGGGGAAGCACACCCAAATGTGGATATCCTTCATATGATGAACCTAAAAATGATAAAAAAAATAATTATCCAATTCAGCAACTGCAAGGAGAGATTTTACAGCTGGGATTTTATCACGTCGTACATTCGAAGCAAAGAGCAACTAAGTGACAAATGTGTAGATATCATTTTGAATCATTTACAATTTTTGCAGTTCGTAAGAACGCTATTTATGTATAACTCTGTCGAGGGGATGATCCACTCGTTCACCTCCTCGTCGTTCAGTCATATCACTGTTGAGCGAAGTGGAGACACTTCCATCTCAGTACACACCAACTTGGAAGAAAAAAACAAGCTGCTTACACTTTTTAAAAATTTATTTTTTTTTTACCGCGAAAAGGACATTTTGAAGGGGATGATTCTTGCCAGTAACAAATCAGAGCTGGGAGATGGGGGGTACCTCTCTCCGGGCGAGGACCCATGCGGCGGTAGTGACACCCACAGGAGGGGCAACACTGTCAGGGATGAGTGCTACCACAGAGATGAGTGCTACCACAGAGATGAGTGCTACCATGGAGATGAGTGCTACCGTAGAGACGAATGCTACCATACAGATGAGTGCCACCATACAGATGAACGGTGCGCTGAGGGGCAAATCGATAACCTCGAGCTGAACCTGTACGACCTTATTGCGGCCATCCCCATACCTCTGTACGCCTCCGCCCATAGAAACCTGCTCGGCTACTTCTTTGAAAAAGGAGAAGACACCATTTTGAAGAGGACTCTCTTCTTTCTGTTCCTCCACCTGTATAGAAAAATCCCCCAAGTAATATCCATGGAGGTGACAGCATTTTACAAAATGTGTCTATTTAGAAAGTACGAGGGGGGGGCAAAAAGAAATTTTTTTTCCCTGCTGTTTGGAAGAGGTGGCACTTGGGGGTACAATCGTGCACAAAATGGTGACAAAGGGGGTATAACAAATTGCGCACAAGTGACAGAAAAAGGATGCTTCCACCATTTGCCTCTTAACATTGCGGGGGAAGAATACACAAAATCGAGTGAAACTACGCCATGTTACCTCCCTGATGAGGTAACCCCAATAGAAGACCCCCCTAAGAGTAATCACATCTCGAATGAACCACCCAAACAACATATGCCGAACGCTCAATTTTTTAAGCAAATACAAGACTCCAACTTTTTGCTCAATTTGGACTTCAATAACAGCATGTCATGCTTGCTCAACACGACCGAACTTATTTTTGTGCGAATTTTTCAAGTTGTACTTTCCTATGTGGAGAGCTCCTTGGGGGGATGTAGCTGCAGTGTGGAACTGAATTGCTACATGGAAGAAGTGGGTCGACAGAGGAGAGCATACGGAGGGAATCACTACGATGAGGTGGGAGGAAACGCAGTGGAAACAATCCAAAGTGGGTACTACAGCCAAAGGGGGCACGACAGCCAAAGGGGGCACTACGGACAAAGTGGGCACTGCGGACAAAGTGGGCACTCCAGCCAAAGGGGGCACCCCAGCCAAAGTAGCCGATACCCGCTAAATGGGGCAGTCCAAAAACCCAAGGTGAAAAAAGCGTGGAGAGAAAAATTTTTATTCCTTTTAATATTTATAAATGAATTGGTTCTTTTTCTAAACAATGAAAGTGACCAAGGTGGTGATAGCAACCCACTCGTTAAGTACTTCTTCATCTATATGCACTTAATGTGTGACCCCTGGGGAATTCCCACCGGAGTGGAGCTTTACTCGAAGACGGTGTTACAGGAAGAGCTAAGGAAGATCTACGTACTCTTCGCAGATTTTTATATTTTTCTCTATGTCCATAAAAATGTCCGTTTCCCGGACAGGGTGGAGGATGTAATAAAGACACACATCAAGCACATGAAGAAAAATTCCTCTGAGAAGTTATCACGTCCTCCATTTAGTGAATCCCATTTGGTAAGGCTAATAAAATTTTTACTTAATTATAACAATTTACTGAAAAGGATGATTCACATGAATAAAAATGCAGATGCCGGAAATACTCGTCTGCGTGATTTTGTAACATATGTATCTTTGGCGTCTTCCCCAGCGGGGGAAGAATCCAGACGGGGGTGCGTATATATGGAGGAAAAAAAAACCCATCGCCTCACCTCTTACAACAAAATTGTAAATTTCGTCGCTACCACTTTGTGCACTGTAAGGATAAATAACAAGCTGATAAAAAGCGTCACCGTCGTTTTTGCCGATGGAAGCATAAACACGTATATGGTCACCCAAGGGGAGGACGTTCGAATAGGCCGGTACGTGGCGGACATGATGGATACGGTCGCGTCGGGGATAATTGGCGATGGGGTGGACGGCCAGTACGGAAGTGGTCCCTACGTAGAGGGGTACGAAGACGGCTACTGCGCTACCTGCGCAACAAAAGGGGCCCTGCATGAAGATCCGACCGGGTCGCCATGTGCAATTTTTCCCCGCGGTATTGTCCCACTTTCCATGTCGCTCCCCTCCCCGCTCAACATCACCTGCCTGTCCAACATGGTCGGAATGGTGAAGCGAAGAAAAAACGTCATGTCCATTTTGGCCCTGCTCAGTCAACCAGACAAAAAAAAGTTTCACGAAATTTTTAGCCAAAAAATGAATGACCTAGTTAGGAGACGCCACCCAGGAGGAGAGGCCGAAATGGATCCACCCACAGGGGATAGGAAAATCCCAGTGCACCAAAGGGGGACTAACAAAAGAACAGAAATTGAAGAGACAACGGAAGAAGGAGAGTCGACTAAACACACCACCCACTTGATGCAGGAGAAGTCAGCTAGCCAAAAAAGAAACATAGAAAGGGAACGAAAAAAAAGACAAAGAAAAATTTATCTGGAGTTAAAGGAAGATCACCAAAGTGAAACACAAAAGATTAAGCAGTACATACATTTCCTGAGCAGTAGCAATAAAGACTATTTTGAAAATAGGAAAACATACACTGAGTCCTTAATGCTAAATAGCTTCATTAATTTCATTTTAAAAGTTGGAAATAGAAATTTAATTAATATTTTGTATGACTACATCAATCACGAAATTGTGAATGTTGATTTAGGGTTATCATTCCAGCAGGGTCTTTATTTAATGCAGCCAGAAATTGTACCCATAAGAATTACCGATATGTTTTGGAATGCTTGTATATACAACTATGCGCCTTCTACCTTTATATCCCATTTGTATCAAGTATCATCCATGTGGAGTAGAAACTACCAATCGCACTATATGAACGAATTTGACCAGTTTTTCTTCTCTCCCTTTTATCACAACAGGAGGGAAAATTACTTCGACATACTTTATGCTGTTTATATGTGCGGGTTTAGCAGGAGCAGGGGGGACAAACATAATTCTTTGAGCCAAACGAGGAGTGCTATCCAACATCCAGAGGGATTCATTACGTCCCTTCGTTCCATCGCTACTTCGTTTAACTGCATATACCAGAACCACGCTTCGCTGGTTAGCCAGATGGTGGGAAAATATACCCCTATGTGTTTTTTGCCCCATTGTAAGGTCACTTCCCGAGGAAGACGGCATGCGAAAAGAGCTACCCGTTTGATTAACCAGCAGTTGTACCTTTCCCACTGGAATAAAGTCAAGACCAGCTTGAGTGGAAGATCCCATCTGATGGAGGATCTCCTTATCATATGTCAATTTTTGCACAGTAGTGATCACCCATCCAGAATTGACCAAACGGGGGAGGAACTTAAAGAAGTGCATCACGAAGAAGCACTTAGTGTGAGCAGCGCACTAAAGGGGACCACCCCGCAGGAGGAACTTAAAACAGCTGCGCTGAGCGAGTATGATCACCAACGTAGGACCTTAAACGGGATACATGATCCGAACGGAGAGGCAGTTACACACCCAAGGGGGGACGAAGAAGAAATAACGAAAACGGATAACCCCAAATGTTGTGTCAGAAGAATATTCAAGGAAACCCCCGTATACTATTTAATCAAACTGGAAAGGATCCTCGGAAGGGGAGAACCCTACGGGGGTAGCCTTTCCAAAGTGGAGAAGTATACAAAGAGGCTATTCACAATAAGGGAAAAAATGAACGCAGTGCGTAGGGTGTGTAGAAAGAAGTACCACCACCCCTTGAAGGAATTCTTCGCAGAGGTTTTAAAAATCCATTATGGGAATCCTTTCTTGGAAAATAAAAACAAACACATTGCTCGGGTTGTACAAATGTTAAGCGATTATTTTACCTTCCTAGATAGTTGCATGAGGAGAGACGACAAAGATGAATATGCCAATTGTGTACACGTCCTGTCGTTTGTCTTCTCCACCCTCCACATCGATTTGAAAAATTTAATGGGAATGTATAGCACGTGTTGGCAAAAAAATATTGGCCAACATTTTTTTGCGCAGAAAAAATTCTTCTTCCCCATGGTGGGAAGGACCCACTTGGCCAGGGTCATCATGAACGTCATCTCCTACGTAAGTCGTTGGAAAAGGAACGTATCATGGGGGTACTACTCCGGTGAGGAAGCCCCTTGGATTGGAAAATACACATCAAGTACACAAGGGGAGAAAAAAGTCCCAGTCAATACCTTCAGCAGAAGGGAAGAACAACTCACCCAAATTAAGAACCATCTAATGGACATCAACTGGCATCTGCAAAATTTAAAAAAGATCTACAACAGGGTTAAGAAAAAATATGCACATATCCTCAAAGGAATTATTTCCTACTCTGCTCTGTTCATAATTCTGTACCTTAAAAGGGAAAGTAACATAGACATGAGGGAGAAGGAGAAGATATTTTACATTTACTGCAGGGGATTAAAAATCAAGAGTGACGATGTTGTGTACGAACGGTTGAAGGACCCCTACGTAGAGGAGGAAGCGTACGTTTACTTCCAGGCGTTCAAATTTGTATACGCCCTGAAATACGTGCAGAATTTTTTGCGGTCCAATTGTTATGAGCGCTGCTTGGTTTTGGCGCAGCTGCTGGGGGTAGCGGGGAGTGGCCGGCGTGGCGAAGTGGGCGGCAAAATGGGGAGCCACGTTAACGACCGAATGGGTGAGCAGTTAGACGACCAGTTGGGTGAGCAGTTAGACGACCAGTTGGGTGACCAGTTGGATGGCCACTTGGATGACCAGCTGGATGACCAGTTGGACGTCCAGTTGAGTGACGGGAGATTCCTTTCTGCTGCCTCTCGAAATGTGCAATGCGAAGTCCACCTCGCGAGGAAGCAGCGAGCCTGCAAAACGCTGCACAGACTGGGGAGAGCAACGAAGCAGAACGCCGCCGGGAGGGCAACATCAAAACGCGTTCCAAAAATGATCGTAAAGTGCACTATATTTTGCCCCCCCTCTAATTTCCGCACGGAGAGGAAACGGCGCAATTGGCACACCCCGCAGGAAAGAAATGCGTCCAACTATACAGACTTCTTAATCTACATTTTGAGAAAAAATAATATGAAGAGGGAAATTATGAAGCAAATAAATCACCTGCACAAGTACCTAAACATTGTGTGCATGGGTACTCCCCACGTGGATACAGAGAAGAAAAAAAAATTTAATGCCAAGCAGGCATACGACAAAGTGATAAAGATGTACCAGTTTTACGAAATAAATCCCTACGAAAGGGAAAAAATAACGCTCAATATTTATAAAAATAAAAAACTCTACTTTTACAAACCTTTTTACATGTCCAAGCATTTTTTATTGGACAAAAATGAAGTACCTTTTTTTGCAAATGAACATTCGGATGATGGAGTAGACCATAATGAAAAGGAAAAAATTGAAAAATTTCTGAAACGACTTTTAAGTCGAAGCGGGCGACGTACATTCTGTCCAAAAAAAAGGTTAACAAATTGGAGGGCAGAAATTACAAAGTGGAAGAGCAACAAATTTTTAAGTTCAAATTATTTATGGCGGAAAAAAAGCATAAACAAATTAAAACCTTTTGGTAAGTTCCTAGGGGTACACAAATTACACTACGAAATAGACCCTCAAAAAATACACTATAACGAATTGAACAATTTTCGCTATATGACAGATTTGCACACGAACAATGACGTTCACCATTTTAATCCCCCAAATTACTATGATGGGGATGACTCTTCCGATGTGCTGTTGGCTGCGAAGAGCGTCCTCTCGTCTTTTTGCTTCGTACGGAGGGACTTGGCCAGGCACTTCAAGCGTGCGAAGCGGATGGCCCGCAGCAGAAGGCGCGGCCATTCCCCCAGCGCGGATTATGCCCATGTGCTAGATAAGAAGGGGCTCTTTCACCGCATTTTCTATGTGTCCAGATCGGCAAAGTATTTGTCGCAGCTGTACCCGGGCTGGGCCCCCTGGCTGTAGCGCGCCCTTCAGTTGGAATGCCCTTCAGTTGGTATACCCACCAGTTGGAATGCCCACCATTTTTTCTGTCCACCAGTTTGTCTGTCCACCAGTTTGTCTGTCCACCAATTTGTTTGCTCACCAACTTGCTTTCTCACCAGTTGGCTTCCTCTTTTTTTTGTCTTTTTTTTGTGACTCATTTGGAATGCTGCTCGAACTGCTTCTCGAACTGCTAGACGAGCAGAGCAACCCTCTTCGTTCGCAGCCCCCCCAGTGAAAACACAAACGCGGGAATAACCCCCATCATCGCGTCAAACGAGTGAGCCTAGCAGACACATATTCTGGTCGTTCACCCTAAGCAGTGCAGTGTTTCACTATACACGTGAACATTCATCACCTGCGAAACGCCCCGCACGCACTCCTTCCCTGCGGTTTTCACCAATTTGGAATTAAAATGGGGACGTTCTCTGCACACGCCCGTACGTGCATCCTTGCGCATGGGGTATAATTCCTGTGGACCCTTCATCCCCCCGACAACCTCTACACAGGGGCTACCACCTTTTACAAAAGGGAGAAGTCTCACAATTTTATGAAATAATAATCTCTGTTATCCTGTCGGAAGGAGTTTTAATTTTGCACACAACGCGCATGCGTATTGGTATGCCCATGGGTGAGCGCTCGCGATGAGGCACACAATCAGACGTACAAATTCGCCCGAACGCATGAATACATAAAAACTACAAAGGTATTAAAAATTCATCAAATTAAACAACAAAAAAAAAGGAAAATAAATGAATAATTAAAAATGGAAAAAAAGGGTGCGGTATGTCAGCATGGTGGAAAGACGTACACCTGCTTCGTTGCCGTGCACCCACGAGATAAACAAACGGTTTATGCTTCTTTTCACTTTTAACGAAATGGCCGTGGGGAGGGGGCAGTCTCTACCCAATGCTGCCAGCGCGAGTACTGTCCCACTTCCAACGATACACGTCCGTCGCGCAGCCCGTGGGGGCTTGAGCAGGAAAGGTCCACGTTTCAACCCCTTCTAGCTGAACATGGACAGGTGAAACAACTTGAAATAAATGAAGTAGATAAATATAACCAATGTTATGGCCACGAGGCACCAAGACAACCGTTGCTGCCTCACACTTTGATACGTCTTCTTTAATTCCTTGGCACTGTTAAAAGCATTTATATTGGCATCATAAATATTGTTATTCAAAATTTCGATATTTTCCTTCTGCGTAAAAACCAGGTTTGCAAAATCTTTAAACACTTCTTGTGCTTGCGCAACTTGGCATTGAATTTTTTTAATTCCTTCGAACCTCTGTGTGGCTATTTCGCTCTCTATTAAGTGGTCATTTTCGTTAAACTGGTCCAACTCATAATCATACACACTGGCGGATTCGATAAAATCGTCATTGTCGACAAAACCGTCATTGTCGGCAAAATCATCATCCACATGGAGAATAAAATTATCTTTGGTAAAATGATTTGTCCCCAAAGTGTTCATATTGCTATTTTTTATTTTTTTTCCCTTGCCATTTTTTATATGACTATAATTCATTTCTCCATTTTCTATATTGGGCAATTCGTTGGCAGCTTTTTTTACATTCACAGATATGCTCTCCAATTTATTTACTTCATTTTTAAAATGGATATTTAATTTTTCAAAAATATATTTTTTTTTTTGTTTTTCGAATGGATTTTCAGCAAATTTTATTTCCCAATCACGGAATAAATTTTCTGTTTCGATAACCTTGACATATATTTGTTGAATTTCTTCATGCAAGGCTTCTATAATTCTTTTGGATATTAAATTATTTTTTAAATTTTCTAAATTTTCCTCTGCATATATCATATTCTTTTTAATCAACAGGATGTTGTCTTTTATTTTTTTTTCATTGTCATCTGCCTTTGCTTCCTCTGCGAGTGGATTGTTTTCGCTATAGTAATTTTTGTACGACATTTTGACCTGTCCTCCTCCGTTCAGCGGGTTTATCCCCTATTTTTCGTGTGCTTCCCCCTTTAACCGCTTGCTTGTCTTGCCCTCACAACACAGTCGCAAGGTACTCCCCCTTGCAAGGAAGAGTAGCCAATCAGACACAAACCTCGTGATACGCGTCTGCTATATGTTTAAACAAAGCAAATCTTCCCCAATGCGCGCATGTATTCGCGTGTACATTTTGTCTTTTGTTCCAAAGGCATCATAATTTACATGATTTTTAGTTATGGGGAGAGAGGGAAACGACCAAGGGGGCTTTGTGCCGCACGTGTAATTATTCACTTCCTCACTTTCACATACGTGTGTTTGTACGAATGTGTACAGCGCATGTGTGGATGGGCACTCTTGATCACTTGGCCGATGTGCTGACTTGTAAAATGCTAACCCGCTGCGTCATTTTTTCCCTTCGCGAGATTGTGCGAAACTGCTGGGCCCAAGAGTTCACGTCATACATGCGCAAGTGGAATGGCCTAATGGGTGGAAATTTTACACAATCAGGAAAAAATTAACCAAACGGTAGGAAAAATTTGTCAAACGGGAGAAAAAATTGTCAAGCGAGGAAAAAATTGCCAAACGGGAGAAAAATTGCCAAAGGGGGGAAAAAATTCCAAAGGGAAGGAAAAAATTCCAAAGGGAAGGAAAAAATTCCAAAGGGAAGGAAAAAATTCCAAAGGGAAGGAAAAAATTCCAAAACGGAGGAAAAAAATTCCAAACACGGCAAAATTAACACAAGTTGAACAAAACGAAGGCGCGGAAAATCCCATGCAGTACTATATACCCTCACTACAGGTAGCGCATTACGCAAATTTGCGAAACAAACTGACGTTAAGCAGTAAAAGTGAAATGGGAAAAAAAGGAAATATACGCAAATTCCTTTGTAATCACAAAATAATTACATTTCTACATTTTCTTCACCTTCTTTCTGTTGAACGGAAAAAATAGTACGCCGTGAATTTAATTTTTTTTTTTTTTTTTTTTTTTGCCAAATGGGGGAGGGAATATAAAATATGCGAAAAAAAAAAAGAGGTGGGCCAAACGAAAAAATGTACTCAACGGGATTGTCAAAATGAAATGCAAAAGAAACGCTCAAAGCATCAGCAACAAAAGGAACACAATCGGAATCAACAATTGGGGGCAGCAGAAGAACTGTGAAAGGGGCCCCTCAAACCAATGCCAACATGGAAAGTGATTTGAAAACGGCTTTAAGCGCATCACATATTGGAAAAATTGGAAGGGAATGGGCGAAATGGGGGGAATGGCACAAAGGCGAGCACGGTGTCCGTATGTACATCACGCAAGTACGTGCGTACGCATGTATGTGTAAATTTGTGAAATTTTTTTCTTTAAAAAAGCACATTTTTGTGCAACGTACCCAGATTTTGCGTTGTTTTTCTTAAAAGGCTGCTAAATGAATTCGTTACGCACGATGAGTCAGATTTGTTTTTTTCCCATTTGTCCGTGTTGCGAGCTTCAAAAAAATGAAGGTTTTTATGTAGGCATAAATCGAAACAACTATGTTAGTGTGCTTTTCCACCAAGTAAATGAAATGTAACATAATGTAACTTCTTTGCGACCACTGGTTAACCCTCTGCACGGGTTAACTGCTACAGGTGGAAGGAAAATTTTTGCGGCGCTGAACGGCACGGGGGGAGAAACAGAATATATGGCAAGGTCGCAGTTATTCCGTCAAACGAAAGCATAATCGCACTACTGCAGTTGTAGTTTCAGTTGGATTACTGGTGGGTATCCTCAAGGGCTTAATGGGGGAATGGCAGGAAGCTTAAATCTCCCCGTCCGTCGAATGTGTTCCCCCAGTTGTGTCTTCTTAACTTTGTTCACTTTGTTGAAGCAAAAGGAAAGGGAAAATAGGAAGTCACTAATTTCACCCCATCTACATTTCCAAACACACCATTTTGTAAATGAGAACATTACAGTTGTCACCCCCGTGTGGATGCAATTCAGATCGGATTGCACACTCAGGCATTGGCGCATCAACCGTGCGTGTGAAAATGGACAGTTGAGTCAAAACAAAAAAAAAAAAAAAAAAAAAAAAAAAATAAGAATATTTTCTGAACCGTTCAGGTGAAAATGCACAAATGAGGGAAAAAAGAAAAAAAAAACTTCGTATCGTATTTCTCCCCACCCCTCCACAGCTGTTCACATCAAAAACGTGAAATAGGAAATTACCGGAGAGGGCAAATTTACGCTGTATCAAAGTTGACCTGTTTTAAGAGTTCCATTTCCTCATGACGTTCATGAGGAATTGTTGAAGCATGGCGGTGTGTGGATCCACTGCACGATGACCTTAAAACGGTTTAGGTGAGGGACCAAGGGGACGGCTTATGTTGCGTAAAGAGAAGGTGGTATATGTGTGTATGCTTACATATAAATTCTGCCCATATGTTAGGTCCCACTTCCTAAGGCGTGTTACTTTTTGTCGAATTTCCGTGCGCACTTTGGAGACAACCACAATGGTGAGAAAAGTGACTCTATTCGTGAGCTACAGCACATCCCCTCTGCTCCGTACAGCCAATATGCCTAAGCAAAATAAAAATATTTTCACAGCTGCGTTTATCAGTTGGAGGAATTTAAATTGCCTTAAAGAAAATTTTCTTATAAATAATTAAAGATAAACAAAAACAAAATTGTATCCCCTTTTAAACAAAAAAAAAAGTAAGCAATGTGTGGAAAGAAAGGGGGGGAGACGTATTCACAATGGGAATGGGGCAAACAACGAACGGGAAACGGTGGGACATTTTTTTAATCGCATTGATGTAATTTTTTTATTCAAAAAAAAAAAGTAAAAAAAAGTAAAAAAAAAAAAAAAAAAAAACTGCACCTAAAATTTTGAGCTAAATAAAATTTTCTTCAAAATAATTTAATTGCGCTGAAAAAATTCTCCATAACATCAGCCATCAGTTGTCTGCTTCTCGTGTGGATAAGCACACACACACACACAGCAAGAGAGCGACAAAAAAAAAAAAAAAAAAAGTAAATTTGCAAAATAAAAATTGGCCAAAAGGTAAAGCAACAAAATTGCAAAACAACAGTATGAACAAATAAACAAAATTAAGAAAGGGAACAAAATAATCGGCTTAAAATGAAGCCTATGTGCATGGGACAACATCCACATCAAGGCAGGGCCAACCGTCGGAAATATTTTTCATTTGTGTGCGTGGGCATTTGCATTGTGGGGAGTCGTAAAGAATTGTGTTCGCACGAGTGGGGAAGGAGTGGGGGTGACGCATATACGTGTATGCACACCCCAAGTCCTTATCAAGATGAGGGCGCTAAGGTGGTCTGGTGGATGCGCGAACATCTGTATGGGCACTTGCAAACGGTTCGTTTGGTAAAAACAGTTTCTGCAATGTGGGTTTCGCGGACGTCCGTGCTGCACGTATGGGTGTGTATATATATGGATGTATCTCTACCCCCGTTGCTGTGACTGCTTCGTCGGAGATGTTTCCCCCATGGCCGCTCCTCCGCGGCTTAGTTGAGGCTGCTCAAATTGACGGACTTGGACACACCAAAGAAGTCGCCGCTCTTCTGCTCGTTCATCCACCCGTGGGACATCATCGGGTAGACAAATTCGTTCAAGTTAGCATTCGCGTTCCAAATGTTCTGTTCATTATTTCCTTCCTTTTTATAAGTAGAAAGGTCCATATTTAGTCGCACATATCCATTTTCATCCGTCACCTCTCCATTCCTGACACCGACGTTGTTCCCACTGTTCACCTCATCAAACCATCTGCTGTTATTGCTCTCTATATTATTATTGTATAGAAAAGTGAGATTGTGTATATCTGGAACGCACGTGTTGTAATTCGATGCTGATGGTAAGGAGTCACTCATGTGGGTATTTTTTTTAAACGGATAATTATTTTCACTACACCAATTCATGTGGTTCACATTTTTTACGTTCGAGTGTGTGTTTTTCGTTTCGCTATACTGTAACTCCTTCGATATTAAGCATTTTATTTTTTTGAGAAAGTCCGACTTGTCACTACTGAATGGGAAATTTATGTCCACGTTCATGCTGCTGTCGTTTAGTTCAGCGCCTGCTCCTTCTCGCAAATTCAGCTTTGCATTTTTTTCCTTCCCCATGGTGACGCTACTCCCTAGTTTTTTCTGCATCTGGTGTGTGGGTGCCACATTGGAAGTCGTCAGGATTGATGTGGTCACGTTTGAAGTGTTCACGTTTGAAGTGGTTACTTTTGGAGTGATCACGTTTGAAGTGGTTACTTTTGGAGTGGTCACGTTTGACGTGGTCACGTTTGACGTGGTCACTTTTGACATGGCCGCATTCGGAATGGTCTCCTTTGCGCTGTTCCAATTTTTGCCATGACTTGAGGGGAGAAACATCTCGCTCTTTCCATAGCCTCTGCGGCCGAAGTGGTCGATCGTTGGGAATGCTCTCGCCCCGTCGCTCGACGCGAATCCGTTGGTTGCAAATGGGTTGGCGGAAAACCCGTTGGCGGAAAACCCGTTGGCGGAAAACCCGTTGGCGGCATACCCGTTAGCGGCATACCCGTTGGCGGCATACCCGTTGGCGGCATACCCGTTGGTGGCATACCCGCTGGAGGAATAACCATTCGCCGCGTCATCACCTCCAACGCCCCTCATATAGTTGACGCCGCTGAAGTCTCCGTCCCTCTCGTTGTTCCCAACAGAGCTAGCCATGTGGTCATTCCTGAACATAACAATGCCATCCTTCCACGTGTCTATCTCCTCATTTTTGTCAACCCCGTCTTGGCTGATGCGCTGCATTTGTGGCATCCTCTGCTGCTGGTTTGTCCCCACCTCCTGGCTTTTGTATTCATTATGGTGAAAAGCAAACGGGTTGAAAATTTTGGAGGCAGCGAGTTCGTCTAAATCGAGCATCTGGTTCGTGCAGCCCGTGTTGCTAGCGTTCTTGTTCACGTTGTGCATGCCATTACTGTGGATGCTTCCTCCGATGGAGACGCCATACGAAATGGCTGGCAGCTGTGCACCTCCAAACTTCTCCTCATAGCAGTTCCTTTTCTTCCTTCCTTGCGAGAGATAATTTATTATGCCTTCCTCAAACGGTTGGTTTGACACCTCTTCCTGGACCTCTCCGATTGCCATATGTTTCCCATTATGCGCCACGTTACTTAAGTTAACATTGTGATTGTATACACTTCTCTCCGTTTCGAACGATTTCGCATTACTCATCAAGTTTGCATACTCTCTGTTAGTTATTTCTCCACTATTATTAACAGAAAAGGCATCTCTGATTTCGTGGGCACTGTTCATATCTTTCACGCTGGAAAATGATCCTACATTTTGAGAAATTAGAATGTCATCTATGGTTTTGATTATGCTGTTAAGATTTTCGTCTGCCTTGATCCCGTCATCAAAATTGGACATGACATGCTTCGTGTTTCTCTTCTCATTTGTGAATACGTAATTGTCTGTGTCGTCTTCTGGAAGCACACACTTGGTCAAGTCGTCGTCACCGTTGAGGTTGCGGTTGATGGCTGCCGCTGCTACTGCGACGGTGGAGGGGTAGCCAAAATGGGTTTCGTTGCTGCTGTGGCTGGAGAAGCGTTGGGTAGCTAGCCCTTGCGTAGCGAACCGATGAGTGGGAAAGCGCTGAGTAGGGAAGCGTTCACCTGCATAAGGTCGCTCTGCATATGGTCGCTCTGCATATGGTTGCTCTGCATATTGCTGGTCTGCATATTTCTGGTCTGCATATGGTTGCTCTGCGCGCCGTTCGTCTGCGCACCCTGCATCCAGAACGCCCTCCTTGGCGCCGCGCTGCTTCGCGTCGCCTCGCTTCGAAGCGCCCGGGAAGTCCCTCTCCACCAGGGTGCCACTCTGGTCCTTCTTAATGGACTCCTTCAGGAGGTTATTTTCGTTCAAAAGGTACTTTATAACCTTGGTGTATTTGTCATTATTTTCTATAAAGGTAGACAGGGCTAGATTCTCAATTTTGCTCAGGACCTCTTTAATAGAATTTCCGTTGCTGCTGTCTGGAAGGTGGAAATCTCCATCCGCCGTGTCCTTATCGAAGGAGTCATTTGTGTCTCTTAGGTCTCTCGCCTCCCTTATGTCTCTCGCCTCTCTCGCCTCTCTTGTGGTTACTTCACTGTCCAAATGGGGTGTTCTCTTTTTGCTTTTTATTTTCGTATTTTCATTTTTTATTACGTTCCTTCTGCAGATAAAGGAATCCCTGTCTTTGTCGTATGAAGAAGACACGTTTGTATTTTCTGAAGACACGTTTGTATTTCCCGAAGACACGTTTGTATTTTCTGAAGACACGTTTGTATTTTCTGAAGACACGTTTGTATTTTCTGAAGACCCATTAACAGAATAATCACACGTGTCGAATGAGTAGGTAGAAGCAGTTCCTTGTTTCAGATCAGTGACACTGTTCTTTATTTTATTTTTATTTTTCTTGCTACATTTTAAACCCTGCAATATGTCTATCTGTTCATTCGTTTTTATATCTTCCGTTCCGTGTGCAAATCTACATTTATTTCCATTAAAACATTTTCCCTTTCCCCAAAAGCTACAGATAGTTGATTTGTACGTCGCCAAGTGTACGCTTGGCTTCAGCGTATCAATGTCGTGAGCGAATTTACAGTTATCATCTCGACAGGGTATTTTTTTCTTCACATAATCACAGAGCTTCGTATTTCTCAAGTCAGGCATTGGCTTTAACTCGTCAATACTGTGAGCATAATGACAGTTAGACTCATTTAGACAGTAGTTTTTATTTTTTTGGAAGGGGCACATTTTCGTTTTAAAAAATTGCTTCTTTATCAGTGACAACGTTTCTGATTGCACCTGAGGTGCTTGCTTGTGACTTTTTTCATTCATCCTTTTGGGAAATCGGGGGGAGAAATATGAAGGCCCAAAAAAAAAAAAGGGGCAAAATTATACTACCGAAACGGGAATACAAACGTGAGAGGAGCTAAGCGTGGCCAGAGTGAAAGAAAAAAATATTTCAAATAATTTATGAACAGTCAGGTGCAGTTGCACAAAATGGAAGGCGCGGGGGGGGGGAGGAAACAATTCACCACCTGTGGGACAAAACGAACGCGGTGAACAACATGGAGAAATCTACAAGCTGTGTGTCCCGGCGACGTGGTTAGGCTGTGAACTGGGGTCACCCGTGTGGGGGTGAAGTTCGGTGCGCAGGTTCACGTGTGTATATTTGCACATGCATACAAATATACGTGCATGGGAGAATGGAGGCGTACAACTGCTCTCTATACTCGCCGCTCACATCGCAGCAGCGGGACTCGCGCACAGACCTGTGCGTATATATATGCCCAGTTGTCGAGCTTCCCCGACATGCATGCGCAAAAAGGTACCAATGACAGAGGGAGTGGTGCAAGCGATTTATAGGAAAAACCTGGTGAAACGCAGCTTGCTCATCCGTCGGCCCTCACTTGATAAAGCATAATTAATCTACTTGCGCGAAAAGCTCGTGAGAAAAATAATTTAATGAGAAAAAGCTGCTCCACTTTTTTTTTTTAATTTACAAATAATGCATTATGATACGAAAAAATGAACCACAAAGGAAAGTGAAATGGAGGACAATAAAAAAAAAAAAAAAAAAATGAAAAAAAAGAAAAAAAAGAAGAAAAAAACAAAAAAAGAAAAAAAATTTAAAACAAATTGGAACAAAACAAATAATTTAGATAACAAAAGAGAGTCAATAAAATTTGCCGTATGTGTGAAACGAAACTAGCTGGTTGGCAATCATTTTGTGGGGGACAAAGAAGTAAAAAGAAAACTGATTTTCACAGAAGAAAAAGAAAACAAACCACATTGCACGAACGGAGTGGTTGCCTATGCAAGTGCGCACTTTAGAGGGTAGCAAATCGGTATGTCGCACATGTGTGTGTATGTATTAGTACCTCCACTTAACGGTGAACAAACGTATGTACGTACCCGTGAGGGTAGCTCTTCTTCTTGTGAAAAAAAGCAAGCAGGTGTACTTAGAAAAAAAAAAAAAAAAAAAACACATGGAAAGAGCGAAAATCATCCAAGTTACCACGCATGTTGAAATGTTCGCATTCTTATATATAATAACTACACATGTGATGAAAAAAAAAAAAAAAAAAAGCATCGAGGATACCAACGCACAGTTACATCAAAATATACAGCTAAGTATAACCAAATGAGAAACATGAAAAGGATTGAAACGAGTATAGATTTACAAAACGGGTCAGCGAAAGACTGTCAAATGAGTCATTCATCCTACACGTGCATGTGTGGATGTACATACTGATGTC
>NC_020406.1:424192-426486 GCF_000321355.1 Plasmodium cynomolgi strain B
TTTTTAACTGCGCGGGTACATGTAGGCACTTACACGCTGCTAAAAGAAAAGGAAAAATAAAAATGTGTGCTCTGTATGATGCGGAAGAAAAGATGATCACACGTGTATGTAAATATGCCAGAAAAATTGATTTGGAAAAAAAAAAACTTTTCAGTGAAAGAGGCTTACAGAATGGGTAAAACAAAACTGACGTGAAAAAAATGAATAAAGATGAGAAAAGGCGCGGTTGCGATGATGGAAATGGTTTTATGTGCTGGACTGATTAAACTTCGTTGCCTATGTGTGTACATAACGATCCAATACAAACAGTTCATACGAATAGCAACTCCTGTTTGAGTGGCTCTTTCCTTTTCCTTTCGCGAGATTCACATTTGAATAGCACGTTGGGGTAGTGTTCACTGGTGGGTTATTCCTACAAAGGGAGGAATTCTTCCCGTTCCACCTTTGGTCAGCTCCACGCACGTACCAAAAAGGGTTTTTTTTTTTTTTTTTTTTTACATAACCGCCAACTGTTTTTCCTTTTTTTTTCTTTTCCTTTTTCGGAGGAACCTCCACTTTTATGGTCACCCATTTTGTACGAAACAGAAATAGCCGTCACACAAGGCACTGTCTTCTGGCAGAATACTCCCACGTGGTGGGAATTGCCAAGGAAAAAAAAAGAATACCCACTCCTGTTTGGAAAACACATTGGTTTATTTCACCCCCTTTGAAGTTACATTTTTTGCAAACAGAACGGAAAAAAAATCGAACAAGCACAGGCACGTGTTGAAAAATTGCAGCACCTGGCTGTTGTTGTTTTGTTTGTTTTGTTTTTTCTTTTTTTTTTTTTTTTTTTTTCCTTTTGTTGTATTATAATGTGGATTCCCCCCCCAAAAAAAAAGAAACCCCCCTCCAGCATATTCACACACATATGGGCAAGCGTATTTTTTCTTTCTAAACTTTTCGATTCCTTTTTTTTTTTTTACTTTTACGGGTGTGCGTGGGAACTTCCAGAAATGGGCCCTCCCTCGCTGAGAGAATTCTGCATCATAAGTAAGCAGGAAGACAAAAAAAAAAAATCCACGCGGGTATAAGTCTACCCACGTACAAACTGGCATATGCACAAGCACATTCAAACACGCGTAACACGTTTAGGTGCACCTTGGCACTCCCGTGCGGGGAACTCCAACTGATTCGCGCGACCCGTTCTTTGCAAACCACACAAACGTAGTTAACACCTGGATGAAGCCATCACGTCGCAGATTTATTCTTTTTTTTTATTCATATATTTTTTTTGCTAATCCTCTTTCTAAGATGATTTCCTTTACTTTGCAGCACTTCCGCATTCCTCGATAAAATTTATGGTCGAGTAAATTGTGTAGATCAAATGTGAGCGCTTAAGTTTTTCTGTCACTTCTTACCATTTCGCAGAGGTGTGTTTCTACGCACGGGCAGAAATGTGCAGATGGTCGGAATTTTCAACGCGGCAAAAAGAGGGCCAAAAAAAAAAGAAGTTCACCCATTTGTTCTCATCATTTTGGAGGGGAAGGGGGGGTAAAAATTTGTGCCTTTTTTTTTTTTTTAAACCACAGGACGGAAATTTTTCAAATGTGTGTTGCGCAGCAACTGCAGTGAAAAGTACGTCGGCAGGTCGGCAGAAAAAATAAAATGCGGTATACATGCATGCGTAGCTGGGACGTAAATCATCCCCGCCAGCAACGTACCTTTCATGACTTCCAAGTTGAGACCAAATACGAAAGAGGAAAAAAATAAAAAAAACATAAAAGTTTGGCTGAAAAGAAACAGAGAAGGGAATCCACCGAGGGAAACACTCACTCATTCACTTCATACGCCCTGTTGCATTTGCATTCCCCCCACTTCCACATTACGTGTGCCTATTATTAATTCGCAGATGGGCACACCGCAGGGAGAGGGACACGCACAAAGTATGGTGACATGCGTTAGAGATAAAGGTGCCGAAAGGTTCCCACCTAGGTAGGATCAGTTTGACATCCAAAAAATGCCAACTTGAAAAAAACAGTGAATAATTCACTATCCTTACCTATAACACATACGAACGGTATGTAAAATTAACCCATCGCGAAAATCCTACCCACGTGGGATAATCTACGATGGTTGGAAGGAAGAGTCATTGAATGTTAGAACTACAATGGGGGAATAACTTGTGCGGGAAAAAAAAAAAAAAATCCCACAACTAACGATTGTTCGCATAATTTAGGACTATTCACATGTGAGCGTTTAAGTTGCGCTCTTTGATAAGGCTGCTCTTCCTCTCTCTCTCTCTCTCTCTCTCT
>NC_020406.1:426496-450526 GCF_000321355.1 Plasmodium cynomolgi strain B
CNNTATATAGAAAGATTGAGGAAGAAAAAAAAAATTTCTTTACGAACATATAGTGCGCAGCTCCTTTTAGTACATAAAAAAGCGGCATTAAGTTAAGTCGTCCCAGCGCATACCACTGGTGTAGGAAGAGTTAGGCCAAGGGGGAAGGCATCCCATCCCCGAGGCGCGCTAGTTGTAGGCACAAAAACTGACCAACGGTTCATACGTATATTTATGCATTCATACGTGCCCACTTGCTGCGTAACAGATAAACACACACAAAACGGAACGATGGCGGACGAACAAACATCCCCACGCAGCAAGCGGAACGACGAAGGTCCCCTCAGCAACGAGAGAACAAATCATGCGAACTGCTTCATCGCAAAAGACATAGAGGATAATAACCGTATGATGAGCAGTCTCAGTTGCCATTTGGTAAATAACTCAATGAAAAAACTCAATACGCATGAAAATAATGGCATGTTGAATGACAAAAAAAATGGGCACCTATCTGAGAGAAAGGATCCCCCAAGCATGGCCATCCCAGAAGTAATAAAAAAAACGGTAAATATTAATCACAAGGACGAAACAGTAACGTATGTGTACACACTCGTTTTTTATAAAAATTACAACATTTTTTTTATCTCACCGAATGGGAAATTTGCCGTGTGGGTACATTCTCACAATATCATTATGCCCTTCTCGGTGGAACAAGAAACGGAAATCATTTTTGGCGAAAGGAACTATCCCTACTTGGAAATGTTTTGTACTCAATTTATGAAGGACCATGCCGCTCTGATGAAGTATAAGTCGATTATGTTCGCCATATGTCTTCACAACATGTGCTTCGATGACACGAAAGCTTTAACAGAAATATTTGCTGCGCTCAGAGCTATGGTTTAGGTAGGTTTTAAAGCGTCCAAATCGGTGTGAGCTGAGATGTATACACGGGGTTATGCGCACCTTTCCAGGGTAGGAGAGGGTACCATTTATCATCACTGTGATGAACATGCCAAGGCTGTAGTTTGTTTAGTCTTCATTTTATTATTACACGCGAAAGGGGGTGGACGGGGGAAATAACACCCCCCTCGTACAGCTAGCTACACAGTTTTTTTTTTTTTTTTTTTTTTTCCTTTACTTCCCCGTTGTTGCTTCATACGTGTGAGCATAATTTGTGTGCTTGAACGGATGGACAGATCGATGGATGGAGATCCCTTCCGGAATGTGTTTTACAAATATCCAGTTATCCGCGTTGAAGGGCTAACTTTTTTCCGCCATTTGTGTGTACCAACTTGTGTGCAATTTTGAGAAAAAAAAAAAAAAACTAACCAGGCAATATATTTTTTTCCTTTTTTTTTTGGCTCCAATTCTGCGTTACCTTTTTATTCACAATTTGGTCCAACTCACACGTTTCCATTTTCCTACTAGGGTGTCTTCATGTAGTCCGCTTCCACGTCGACTGTAAAAATTATCTGAACATTTGTTGCGATTATTTTTTGGCCTTCCAACCATTCTTTCATTTTTGCACATCGTACGCCTCTTCGACGCGACCTGCTTCAGCTCCGCTTCGAGGCCCTATTTTCGCCTCCTTTCACTCTTAAGGGAGGACGAGTGCGGAAAGGGCTTTTTCCCGCCGCGCGTGGAGTTTTGTTTTTCCTTCATTGTCTTATTTTCCTTGCTCATGAATAAGCAAAAAAATAGGGCATATCCCAAGAGCTTGAGATTTTTAAGCAGTTGGGAAAAAAAATTTTTTTTGCTCAGACATGGTGGGCTCTCGTGGTCGGCATTTTTTCTTCGGTGATATTCTTCCCCTTTACATTTGCGTCCCTTCCTCAAGTTGTGCGAGCGAGTTTGATGCTTTGCCCCTTGGGGGTGGATTCGGCCATTGAGCCGGTCAACTGGGTCAACGCTTAATCCGAAGCTGAATTCGCCGCTGGATTCACCGCTAGATTCACCGCTAAATCTGCCGATAGAACCATTTTCACGCTTAGGGAGGAGATCGCCAGAGGCAACGGCCCCCCTGTTGGAATCCCCTCCACGGAAGGGCCTCCTAAGGGGCAGAAAATAATGGCTGCATTTCTTTCTCAGTTCTGCCTCCATATAGGACCTATTCGTGAAGTATATGCCTTTCAAATAATTATCCAATTCTAGTGAGCATTTTTTGTTCATATAAAAATTACTCTCATTTGTGCTAACGCGGTCTGCTGCATGAAGGCGCTTACTGTCATGCGACTCACAAAAGGGGTGACAACCATAACGAAATGATCCATTTTGAAAATCATAGGGACAGTCATAACTGAAGTGATTGTCATTACAGTTTTGCCTCTCACAGGGATTATAGTAATAGTGCATAGTACTTACATGGACTAGCGGGTTGAAGTTGCTTATGCTATTTTTTTCTAGTACCTTCCCATTGCTTCTTTCCAGGTAGGCATGATTTGGCACGTACACCACATGGCCGTCTTTCTTGTGTTTTTCCTCTTTGGCATCCTCTGTCAAAGCGTGCTTCTCCGCTAAAGCGCGCTTCTCCGTTAAGGCGTTTTCCTCTATGCGTCTCTTCCCATTGAGAGGTCCACTCCTTCTATACGGCTTGGGAAGCCTAACGATTCGTCTATCCTCTTGGAAGACATCATTTTGGTTGCTCCTGATCCTGTCCAACTTTAAATTATGTTGCCAATCGGATGCTGATCCTGGGGACTCTTCACTGAGAGAAGATTTCCTCACTGCGAAGAATTTGTAGTTTGTTTCGTACATGTCCGCAACACTGTCATTTGAAGACATCACTGTTTCGGTGCTGGACATGATGTTGTAATGCTCTGTGTCGTTGCGAGGGGATTTCAGCCAGGTGTCCTCCTTAGCATTGGACTCTCCCGCCATCTTGGTTTCAACCTGACTCCCCTTTTGATAGAACGTTTGCTTATAACCTGTGTAGTCCTCACGTATGCGATACCTTTCGCTCGTTAAGTCTTTTCGCACTTGGGAATTTCTTCTCAATTCTGTGTACCCTTTTGATTCGTCATGCTCATGCACAAGTTTTCCATTTTTACGTTTCTCCTTGGAGTTCCTCTCTCCTATGGCTGCAATTTCTCCATCGAGTTGGTTAACGCGCATTTTTTTTTTTTTTTTTTTTGCCTTCCTTTACACTTGGTAATTCGTTTTTATTTACTTCCGTTTGGCTAGTCCTTCTGATGAACGCTCACGTTTCTGCACTGCGGTTGGCTTGCAGATTTGAGAGAAGCTGTGCGTCCGCTTTGGCAACTGTCCCGCATGACATGTTTCGTCGTTCCGTCATTCGGGTGGCTTTGTCTTAACGTTTTGCGGAAAAAGGGAAAAAAAGAAAAAAAACGAAAAAAAGTGAAAAAAAAGGAAAAAACATAAAAATGGTACAAGCTCGTTTCAAGCGTGTTATAGAAAGATCCCCAAACTTTATTTCGCTTGGCGAATTGCCCACTCCACGTAAGGTACCAACGCAAAATAAACGCCCGAGCTTGAAGAAATTTCCTTCTCGTCGTGCACATCACGCATGCGCTCTCGCAGGATGTTTTTTCTTCTGACGAATGGCCTTTTTGCAAAACGCAAAGTTTTCCACATGAACGGGTACCTCTCATTACCCCCCTAAGCGAATGTCTTCCTTTTTTTGCGAGCAGCTGTACATTGTAACGTACAAATGTTGTCACAAAAAGGTGTGCCAAAGGTGTACATTGTTAGTAGGGCATATTTTTTAAGAAGTTATTTTCACCGAAAGGGTGTCACTGTGCCGCAAAATAAATGGCTATTAAATTTAGCGCTTGTGGAAAATTAATATAAGCAATTTTAAAAGCCCATTTAAAAGGCGCAGGCAGATGGGAACTGAAATGAATCCCGTTTATGTGTTTTTTTCCACTTTCCAAAATTCTACAATCGAACTGTTCTTTTGTGCAGAATTAAAGTTGATTTAAAGTAGACAAAAAACAAGACATGCCATCGTGTGGTCTACAATTTCACGAATCAGCCCCCTTTTTTTGATTAAACTTTTTGGCAACACATTTTTAAAAAAATTCGCCCCTTTTTTGTTCAGCAAGTGGGGATGCCGCTTCCCCCCAGGTGGGCTGAACTTTTGTCCGTCTTGCGCACTTTTGTATGAGCAGTTAAAAAAAAAACTGCATTGGGGAAAATTACCTGAACAGTAGTAGAAAAAAAAAAAAAAAAAAAAAAAAGACGAAATTAAGCTAGCTCATAGTTATTTTCTCCCCTCCGGTTATTTCCCCTTTGTTTTTAAATCCACCCCCCCCCTGAGCCGCCAAAACGAGGCCTCTTACAAAATGAGGAGAAAAAGCCTCTTGTGTACACCCCCAAGTGAAGCACACATGCCAAATGAAAAAAGGGTCACCTTTTTAATGGCCATGGTTTAATCCTTTTTTTCGTTTAAATATATTTACGAGTGTTTTTGCAAAATGGACAAAATTTAATTCAAATGCTTGTATGCGCATTTTCAACGTGTGGGGATATTTATCGACATAAAAATGAAGTGGATCACACATCAATGTGAATGAAAAAGGGTTAACACCAACTGTGTCGTGGTGATGGTTGTGCGTAAATCAAAAAGAAGAAAAAAAAAATCCATTATGTGTGTGTAGCTCATTGCTGGAAAAATGCGTCCACGCGAGAGTACACGATAAATACGACTATTCACCAGGTGAAGTCTCGCGTATGGAAAAAAAAAAAAAAAAAAAAAAGGAAAGAAAAGAAAAGAAAAGAAAAACTCATAGCGAAGGACAGATCGGATTTACGGGGGCTTCTTCCCCCGTGCAAAATTAAAACGGTACACAGTGCGTGGCATTAAAGTATGCGCTGTGGACACATGGCGAGATGTGGGTGCCCCTGAAGGGTAACCCCGCTTGACCCCGCCACCGCCTTACTTTATATGGGCCCTCCTCAACGTCACCGACCGGACGAACAGAATGTCCCTAATTTTGGCGATATCGTTGCTGTTCATCCACCCGTAATCCTTCGTACACACGTCTTGCGTCCTCAAATTGGATAAATAATCTGCGACGTTGTTGTCGTATATGTCTACGTACTGATACACTGTTGAAAGTTTCAGGGGGCTCACGGAAAAGTGGGACTCCGCGGAAAAACTTTTTCTCAAATGAAAGGTGATTGATTTTTTTAAAAACTGAAAAATGTCATTAATTTCTTCATCCATCTGGGGAGTAATTTCATCATTTGAGGAGACAGCACTTGAATATATGTCGAACATATTTTTAAGATCATTTATGTCTTTCGGGTATTGGTTATTCGTTGAGGGATGGTAACCAGACTTGTCCCCATTTGGAACCTCAGCATGGTCGTCATAATGTTGGGAGAAACTTTGCGAACATTCGGAATATATGTTAAAATCTCTTTTTTCGTTTTCATCCATATGTGCTTGGTCCGTGTGAGATTCTTTTTTCACACTCATGGTGTTACTCCCCTTTTGCGAAATGCCCTCTCGTTTGCCCTTTTTATTTGTGTTCCTCCTACCCGTAATATTTACCCTTTTGATAATTTTTGTAACTACCCTATCGATAAATTTTTTTTTCTTTAAAATAATTCTGTTCATTTCATTTGCACTCTTCATCTTAATCTCTCTAAAGTAGTTGTCCCTAAAATCTATGGTTTGGTAGATATAACTGGAGGGGTCCTTCCGCGGGTCGTAGCCGTATTTACAATAGGTGCGTCTCCAGGGGCCATCCGCGAAGTAGAAGCAAATTCGCGAGAAGCAACTCTTGAGGCAGTATGTGCTCACATTGTCAAGATGTTCCAATATGACTTCCTTTGACCAGATTGGTCTCACTTCGAACAGATCCTTTACCCTTTTATATAACTTATCGGAGACGTATTTTTTTAATGCAGAATCGAATGGGATACATGGAAGGGTGGGGTCATCAAATTTGGCTATCGGGTTACAGTGGACTGGTTTTTTACTTACTATAATTTGGTTACTCTGTTTTTCTGCGTGGTTTACATTTCGGCTTGCGGTTCTAGATTCGCTCGTTTCGTGGTCGTCCTGAGGGAGGCCGCTCCTTGGGGGGGTTCCAATAAGCAGCTCTTCCCCGTCGGAGCGGTCATCCGAGTGGTCAACAGAATGGTTAGCGATATGATCATCCGAATGGTTAGCGGTATGATCATCCGAATGGTTAGCGGTATGATCATCCGAATGGTTAGCGGTATGATCATCCGAATGGTTAGCGATGTAATCATCCGAATGGTTAGCGATATGATCATCCGAATGGTTAGCGGTATGATCATCACAATGCACACCTGTATCTTCACCGGCACGATGATCTCCATGCCGCTCTCCATCGTCACCCCCTCTCACGCCCCACACTCCTCCTGCGTCGCAGTACTCACCCACGGGTTTACCCAAATTGTCACGACTCTGCACTTCTTCCCCGATCACCCCATGCACATTTGGAGCCATCCCAACCACGCCCTGCAATGTGGAACCTCCCGACGCTTCCTGTTCAGTTCTGTTAATGATAAGCTCTTGAATAAACTTTTCCATTTCTCCTTTGCTTGCTTCTACATTCGAAAAAATGGGGGCAGTAAATTTGCTTATTAAATATTTGTACTCCCTGAGATACCTACTCGTAGTTGTTGCTTCGTAATTTCTGTAGAAATATGGATTGGTATTTTTGCTATGGATGCAACAGTTTAATTCGTACCCTTCGCTTTCGTCCGACGAAAATTCACTCTCCTTCACTTGGTCGAATAATTCAATATTACCCTTACAGCTTATAATTTTTTTGTATAATTCATTGTGATCAGAATCTGAGAAGTAGTCATACTCTTGGCCACCCGTTTGCATCATGTGGTTAAACCTGCTGTCGTCAAAGGGGGATGATTCTCCACCTGGAAATTGCGCTTGGGTATTTACTCCTGGGGGGTTTGCCAAAATGGTAACGTTCATTCTATTGCTGCACCTGGGGATTCCCACATCTTGCCCCATTTCACAAATTGGCATATCTGTGAAGGAGCCCATCTGATTGTCTTCCTCCTTTTCTTCAATGCTAATTCGGTAGAGGCGATCTGTGTGCTCTCCCCCTTCTGCCTCCCTTTCTCCGTTCGAACTGAGCTGAAAGAAATTCGCATCGTTCTGGTTACTTCCACATTTGGGTAAAAACAAATGGGCGTCTTTATTATGCCCCACGTGATTGTTACTGCTCATATTTTGAGAATAACCTCTTTCGTAGCTAGCCATTTTATCAGAATCATACAGCTGTGCACTTAGATTCATCATGTTCGAGGTGTGCCTCGTATGGTTGCACATCTGTGTGTCCGTCATGTTGTTCCAGCTGTGTGCTTGTGTTTGAAGATTTGAATAGTAACCCATGTGGGGTATATTCTCTTTGTCACCATTTTGGTGGGGTCCAAGTTGGCCTATCGCTCTATCGGCCAGCAGTTCCCCACTACGAGCAAACGTGGTGGGGAAGAAGTACCTACCATCCCTGTCATTCGCGAGGGGATTTTCCAAATGGTCAAAAGCGTCACGCGATCTTCCTTCCCCTTTCTCCACCTCCACTTCCACTTCCGCCGCTTCTGCTACTGTGGCTGTTTTTTTTTTTTTTCCCCCTCTCTTGACCCCCCTTCGTTAAGTAGTGTATATAATTAGTGCTATAATCACGCCGGTTATAAAACGTGGGAATATAGTAAAAGTCGATCATGTTGTCAAAGTAGTACATGTAACGAACAAACCCCAGGAATTCAAATTTGTAGATATTCTTCCTTGTCCTTTTAATTTTAATTAAGACATTGTTTACTTTTGCTGAATTGGCTGCCACGAAGGAGGAAAACATGTCATTGTTGTTAACTCTTAAGATTAAATTTTCTTCATGTCTGTGTCCATTATTCTTGATATGAAATAATTCTGTTATTTTTTTTATCCCCCCTAAGCTTTCCACGGCTGACAATCCTCTGCTTCCTTTTTTGATCCTCCCTGGGATTTCCACGCAGATATATTCGCTCTTCCTTACCTTATCAAAGTAGACGCTTTCGTTTCGTTCTTTTTTTTTCTTCCTCTTCGTGTAGAGGTCCTCGCTGGGCGGATCGACTTCCTCCCCGGGGATCGCTGCGGTAGGGCGGTTAGTAGAGCGGTTAGTAGGGCGGTTAGAAGAGCGGTTAGTAGGGCGGTTAGAAGAGCGGTTAGTAGGGCGGTTAGTGGAGCGGTTAGTAGAGCGGTTAGTAGAGCGGTTAGTAGAGCGATTAGCAGAGCGGTTAGTCGAGCGATTAGCAGAGCGGACATCGGCGCGGTTCGCGGCACGGTTAAACTGCTCAACTCCGTGTGCACGCAGCTACAAAGCAAAGTGCACATCGGGACCATGCCAATCTCTTCTGCTCAGTGGGCACTTACGTTCCTCATCGCTGGCCATTTTGCACTTGAGCGGCTGACAATACTTCTTTATGGGGGGGAGGCAAGGTGTAGGCCTCCCTCTTCTCTGCAGCGCGCTCTATGCGGTGTACCCTTTTGGGCACTTTTCCCCCTTTACAAATTTCACCGCGGCCACAGTTAGAGAGATTGCCCCATTCTCCCAATTTGTGTGCAGACGAGGGGAAGAAGCGGCATCCCTAACGGAGCGAACAACACGAATGCTACGTCAAAAGGTTCATACGGCTGGGCAAAAACTGACAAACGAAAAAAAAAAAATGATCCGTTCAGGTAAAAAGTGGAAAAAGTGACAAAAGTGACAAAAGTGACAAATCTGACCAAAATGACAAACTTGGCGGAGATGCGTTTACCCCCCCCTCTTCTACGTCACAAAAAGGAAACCAAATTGGTGCTGCAGGATGTGCTGAAGGGGAGTGGCGTTCACAAATTTGCGTTGCGTTCGGGACAAAGCGAGCCGCTTCGAAAAAAAAGGTACCCATATGCCTACGCGTAATTGCGAGGCGTGGGTTGAAGATACACTTATGTAGCAAACGCTTGGGCAGAAAAGGATACACCCAAAAGTGTGTTTTTCACAAATAGAGCATAAATCAGTGGAGACGAGAACAAAGGAATCATGGAACGTTGGGGAGGGGAGGAAAAAATTGCCGAACGGGGATTATCGTATGCACAGAAAATTGGCAAGCGCGGCGTAAATTGTTGCAGGGCGTGTAGGAAGGGGGAAAGGCCAAAAGGGGAGGAACAAACAGGGGAGGAACAAACAGGAGAGGAATAAACAGTAGAGGAATAAACAGCGGAAGAACAAACAGCGGAAGAACAAACAGGGGAGTAGTAACCCCTCCTTTGCCCGGCTTGCCACCTGCGCGCCGGCGAAAAGAGCGGGGGAAGAGCCCAGCCAACCCAAGTACTGCACACAGACGTACAATGCTGACGCTGCACAAAATAAAAAGAATAAGCAACGCCCACCGCCTACTGCTGAACGAAGAAAGAAACAAGATTCACGTGGCCATACATGAGCATGAAGACTTCCTACCAAACAATAACAGCAAAGCGTGCAGGAACAAGTACAAAAATGTAGCCAATCTGCACAGAATCATCCACAGTGGGGTGTTAAAAGGTCACAGAAATGTGTATTTTTACAAATGCCTACTGCGAATTGCGGAGAAGAGAAAAAATGATCTTAGTTTACACCAAATAAATATAATTTTAAAGGCACTCCTACGAGGCAAAATTTACAGATATGTCTCATTTCACTCGTTCGAAAGGCCCATTTTGAATCACCTAAACTGGTTGAGCGGATTGATTAGCCATTTAGAGGAAGGTACCATCAGCGGGAGACGCAAAACTCAGCAAAGCAGAAACGGACCACTCAGGATCACTCACGATGACCACACCAATGGGAAGGAAGCACATAAATGCAAGCAATTCCTTTTGAGGGACACAATACTACATACGTTAGGGAAACCCTACCTGAGGGGAGGAGACCCTTCCAAAGTGGAGGAAGTAATTTCAGACCAATTCGACATCATAGTTGATATATTCAAAAGCTACTTAAAAATTTTGAATTTCCATTTTTGCTTTTTAAGTCAAACGATTTTCTTCTTCATAGTTAGAAATTGCCAGTACCTACCGCATGGACAAAATTTATTGTCCATTTGGGGCATGTACGTGAAGCGAGTTTTGTCCAGTCACCGCGTGGTGAGTCTGAGTCCGAAGGAGGGGTGTCCACCCCAAATGGGGAGACACCAACAAATCGGTGGAGATTCCACCGCGTATCTTTTTCCCCCCCCCGTTCATGAACCCCCAGGGGAAGAACCACTAATGGTTAAGCTGTATAGATATAAGTACACTCATCAAAACGTTCATGCAAAGACGGTGAGAAACTACACCGTTGCTTTTAAAAATGAGAAAAGGAAGAAAGGGGAAGGAAAAAAAAAACATCCCTGTAACCCCCTATTTTGTAAAAATGGAAATCTCACTCTTTGCAAATATATGGTCATGCTCATTTTGAAACAAGACAAATTAGCTAGCTACTGCAAGCTGATAAAAAAGAAAAGGACAAATTACAAAAATGCATACCTTTCAAATGGCTATTTGTACAAAATGAAGAACACAAACATGGTGTTGGATTTCCAGTCGACTAAGTATCTAATCAAAGTAGGGTTCGTGCAGAATCGGGCATTCCTCCGAGGGGAAGGCTTTCCCAAGGATTTGCTGACGAATGGACCCTTCCTGCGCAGCGTTTCCAATTGGATGTCGAAGCTCAATGTGAGGTGTCGCCTCCTTAGCGGGGGTATAAACCGGGATTCAGGGGCACTCCAGTGATAGGGTGCACGCGCGCACGTGTACACGGACAACTCCCGCCAGCCGAGCGACCGGGAAAATGCCCCAAGCATGAGCCAGTCGCACCAGCCAGTTTTGCCCGCCCGTGCCAGCAACACTCTGTGCCCGCGTATCCACCGTTGTTCATTTCTGCCTTTAACATAATGCGCAAAGGAAAGGCTATTTTAAAATGCGTTTGGAGTCATTCACAATTTCGTTGGACACAAACAAGGGGGAGGGAGGGGGAGCCACATTTAAAATGAGAAGAGGTGAAAGGTAGCGAAAAATGAGAAGAGGTGCAAACTGTGAAGGGGTGCAAAATGTGAAGAGGTGAAAAGTAGCTTAAAATGTAAGTAAACTAAATCGGATGCAATGAAAGCGCTAAATAAAACGACTCATTAAAACAGATAGTTTACGTGGCTAAATAAAACGACTCATTAAAACAGATAATTTACGCGGCTAAAAAAAACGACTCAGTAAAACAGATAATTTACGCGGCTAAAAAAAACGAAAAGGCGAAAACAAATACGCGCAGAGCGAATAAAGCGCACCGTTGCGCTGCAGAAAACGACAGTATAAGAATGGAGACCTTCTAATTAGAGTCAAATCATTTGCCAACCGCATCAGCAAAGTGGTGTCTATGCGACGCTATGGCTCTCTAGCTTGTTTTTTTTTTTTTTTTTTAACTTATTCGTAAATTGACAAATGGGTTAGTAAATCCGCCATCCTGATGAAGGCCACCCTGCTGAAGGCTAACCCGCTAAATACCAACCTGGCTTGCTTTTTCCCTTCTCTGCCATCCAGGGTGCGCTACTTCTCACTCATCATCCTGCTGAGCCTGTCCTGCTCAATCAGCTGCAAGCACTTGGCGGCCGTTTTTCGGCGCACCCGTTGATTGGACGCCTCCCTGTTTGCGCAATTCCCCTCGGCCTGGGCTTGCACACTCTCGTTGTTAACGCCCGTAACGGTGCTTCCTTCCTTTTCGTTACCAATAACGCCCCTCTGTATTGACGAGGGGATGCCAATTCTATCGTTGCTGCCACTCGCCTGGAGGTTATTTGTGGGCACATCCAGGGGAATCCCCGTGCAATAATCATTCACAAAAGGAGTGCTATTCTTTATGGGTATTTCGGGTGGTTGATCCAATCCACTGAACGGATGACCTGCTCCGTTGGAGTAACTACTTGTATGTCCGATCCAGGGGAGCTGCCCTCCATTCGTGGCGCACAACTCGGACATACCACTAAACGTGTGGTACGGCACACTTTCGGGGACACTACTGACCTGTTCGCAAGGGGGCGGGTATCCCTCGCTGGGGTTATACCCCCCACATGGGGGGTTTTCGCCCGCTGCGCTCACTTGGTTGATCGGTATACCGGCATGATCCGGCGCTACCCCTCCCTCGAACCGCAACTGCAACTGCTCCTGCTCCTCCACGTTCTTGTTACCCTTCTCATTCGTGCAGTCCGTGTAGGGAATGCTCCGCAAGTTTTCATCCGACAGCATATTTTTGTACTTTCCTACGTCGGCCAAGGGCAGCTCGCTCCCTGTTTGCTTCGCTTCCACGTTGTGCCGCACTACACTGCACTCGTACTCGCTGTGCAACCCACTGGCGTGGGTATTCACCATGCCTGCAGCCATCGGGTGGGTGAAGTTGTCCTGTTCGCTTATCGACATTTTGAAGAGGTCCTCACTGTTATACTGCGCGTAGTTGTTGCAGCTGTTCGGGTTGCAGCTGTTCATGCTGATGCTGTTCATGTTGATGCTAGGGTTCGCGTCGTACAGAGGCACCTCGTGCAGAGGCATATCGTGCAGGCTGTGGTATGAGCCGTGCGGCAGGTCGTGCGTTGCGATGTGGTGTACGCTAGGAGGTACGTCGTATGGAAGGGCGCTCGGCAGGGGGTGCGATGGGGCGTGGCACCCGGCGACGTTGCCCCCAATGTTGCCCCCAATGTTGCCCCCAATGCTGCCCCCAATGCTGCCCCCAATGTTGCCCCCAATGCTGCCCCCAATGTTGCCCCCAATGTTGCCCCCAATGCTGCCCCCAATGCTGCCCCCAATGCTGCCGCTAATCCTGCCACCGTCGAGGGGAAGGCTCTGGCGCTTGAAGGCGTTCATCAGATGAGCATTCTGACTCTGCTTCACATTCAGCAGCTGCACCAGCCTCTGATACTGCACCATCTGCGACTTGATGCGAAAATTCAAATTCTCATTTAGCTTCGTCTGGTAAAGTAGATTCTTCTCCAGCTCCATCTTCCTATTCTGTATTTTTAAGATTTTTTTTTTCATGCGATTGTAAATATCATCATCGGATTCGGGGTCTTCCTTCAAAACGAGATTGTTGTTTTCATCATACTCATCTACAAGGTCTTCCTTCATTTGGATAAACATAACATGTGGGGTTACATCAATGGTCACAAAATTGTTCGGTAAATAATTTTGATTGCATGATACGTCAGTAAATCCTCCCCAGGAATAAATGGTCTCATTTTTTGCAAAGCATTTTAAACAGGCCTTCGCGCTGAAGTCGTTAATATATTGGAATTTTTTAGTTTCAAAAGAATACAAGGCGGATGGCATTTTCTCGATATACCTATACATGTAGTCTTCTCCCCCAATGATAAAAATATGATTATGGGCGAAGACCAAGGAATGACATGCTCTGTTTTCATTCAGGGGGGATACATAAACTGGTAAAAAGGACCACCTCCATTTATTTCCATAATTCTGCAGAGCTAACAATCTGCTACTAACACTCGTTCTCTTTCTCATTTTACCTCCATATAAAATTAATTTGTTCGTTTTATTTTCTACGTCATACCATACTGTGGTGGCGTGAAAATATCTGCCCAAAGGATCTACACATTGGTACTCTACTTCTTGCCACACAAAGTAAAGAATTTTTTTCCTCTCCGATTTTGTTCGTTTTGTTTTCCCCTTTTTTATGTTCAATACCCATAGGTCATTTTTACAAAAAGGGGTTTCCTCATCATCGTGTGCATGTTCGTTTCCCCCAAATAGGACTAAATGGGGATATAGAAAATCCAAGGTATGTCCGTACCTACTGTTTGGCTTCCTTCCCAGTGTTTGGATGAGGACCCATGTCCTTTTCACCTTTTTGAACCTTTTGAAGGAGGAATCTCCATTTTTTCGTGCGTGCACATCTGAGTCTTCATGTCCGTCTTCACGTCCGTCTTCGTCTTCCTCGGAGGGGGAGGAGGCAGTACCACAGAAGGAGTTATTTTCCCTGAGGAGCAACGTTTTAACTGGGACACGAGAATTCACAAGCACGTCTTTGTCGTCCTCGTCAAATTGGTTATCTCCTGTGCGGTAATAGCTGGAGCGAAAAAAGGCCGAGTCGCACGGAGGCAACGAGTTGGAAGAAGAAGACGATGAGGAGGGGGAGGCGAACCCACTCGAGGCAGATTCGCTGGATGCAGACCCGCTCGATGCGGAACACAAATGGGACGATGAACACGACCACTTTTTCTTCTTCTTCTTCTGGTTGGCTAAAACGTTCCTTTCTTGGGGAGGAGCCCCTAACTTTGCTGCATCTGGTTTTGTATCACTACACGCTTCTTTCTTCAGGCAATTTGGGCCATTATCCATGTCAAGGTTGCCTTTCTCACCATGATGACTATTGTTCTTCCATTTGTCTTCCCCCTTCGGGGATTCACAATTTTTGCTTCTCCGAGTTAGCGACTCGCCAATCGTTTCTTCTTCTTTTTCCACCACCTCCCCCTCTGCCTGTTTTTTTACTACACCATTTTGAGGGCCCTCATTTGGGGGGGCTCCCTTCTCGTCCTTTTCATTCCGATCCTCTTTCATAACCGCATTGCTAGCGAGGCCATGTTGGTTCTCCTTCAGGGGGTTGCCGTTTGGAAGATGTTCTCCCTCATATTCATTCGGATGATCATTACTCTCCGTCCGATTATGTTCGTTGTTTTCTTCTACCATGGGGGTGTCGCTGGTGTCACTTTCGTCCCGCCCCTCTGGTTCTCCACTACATCTGCTGCCGCTCCGGTTTCGCCAAGCACGATATGAAATTCTACTCAAATTCAAGGCACATAATCGGTCATCCGCGAGCTTGTCATTCTTCACCTTACCTCCATGGATAAACAAAAAAACACCATTTAACCCTAAGTTAACAATACATGACGCATGGAATGCCCTCGCTTCAGGCACATTATGCGTCTTCACATTTACCCAATTCTCAAAATCGTCATTTTCTTCCTCACATATGTATAGATCATTAAACATTCTTTGTAGAGAATTCTCTACAGACATCATACTGTATTTGTTGTAGCTGCCATCTTCTTCGTCCCCCTTGGCTTGTGCACATCCATTTGCGTAATTTTTTACAAACTCTTCTTCTGGTAGCCCTCCCCCGAATAGCACAACTTTATACCTCCCATGGATGAACCTATTATGGTAATAACCCTTCTTCCCCCCATGGGATATACTACCCATATGGTCGTCATTTTTTATGTAATGGTTTCCAGTGTGGGGACATTGGGTGAATAATTTCTCTTCTTTGTATGCTTCCTCCGGATTACCTTTTGGGGATTTTTCTCCCTCCTGTAGTTCGCCTTTCACATCATCGCCACAGTTTCTATTGCTTATTTCGGCCTGTCCACATTTATTACATTCATCCCGATTTGAAATAAACTCAGACTTTATGGCGTACGGGTACTCACCTTCCATACGGTGTACTGCGCGTGTCTGGTCCGTCTCTTCATCGTCGTCTCTTCCAGACGAGCCACTTCTCACTTCCTCCGTTGCGCTTAACTCATAGTAATGATGTAGGGAATGTCCTACGCGACCTTCTGGTCTGTTACTGCCTAAATATTTTCTCCTCTTATCATTAGTAAAAAGCGTTAGTGACATGCTTGAGGACGGGGGATTAACAAAGAGGATGGGAGGCACACGTGGTGATGATCTTCCACTCGTTTAAAAACGATGTGCCTTTTTTTTTTTCACGTGTGGTTGTAAATATGCACGTACGTTGTATGCACTGTTGCGCCTACGTTATGTATAAGTAAACCGAGCGCGTCGTCAACGCACACACGGTCAGATAGGTTCGTGTAAACATAACGCTTGGTTTATATATCCACATCAAGCTTTCTCCACCCCGTTTCGGGCCTCATTTTTTTGACAGAAATTAACAAAATGTACGTTTCGAATTGGAAAAATGAAGGGAGAAAAAATCGGGGAAAGATGTCAACCCATTATATAGGTTACATGGTGCTCCTTCATTTAATTAAAATGCTGAAACAAACCCAAGTTAACGTTTTTAGAAGTAGCCATGCTTATATACAATTATACTAATAGATACCTATATGAATACATTTCTGTACTTACAACCTACTGGCACTTACAGAAAAAAAAGTACAGTTCGCACAAATATAAATGTTGTACATAATTCTATAGAACTTCTTCGTCCTGTGGCGGTAAAAAAAAAAAAAAAAAAAAAAAAATCTGTTTCATTCGAAAAATTTTGACATACTCTAAGTAGAAAAAAAGAAGAAAAAAAAAAACTAGAGTTGCGTTCGGATGGTTTTCACTTTTTCTGCATTTTTTGCGTATGTTAAAATGGCACAGGAATGAATGGCAGTTTCGCGCCAAAAAAAAAAGGGCAATTTATAGAAGAAAAAAAAAAAAAAAAAAAAATATATATGTATATCTATATATATATGTATATAATATATATACATGCTGGCTACGCATGCATAAAGTTTTACGCCGTGTGGCACGCACGCCTACATAAACCCCATGTACTTTAAAAAAAAGAATTATATATTTTTTAAAAGATAGCATTTTAAGAAGCAAAATTGCATTTTTACTTCCCCAGTTTGGTGACCCTTCAGTTAGCATCGGGTAAACCAGCGCATGAACGTATAGATTAGTATACATATGCTTCGCGCGTAGGATGACCAGAATTTTCATGCAACCAACTCCGGCGTCAACGAATGTTGAGTTTAACACACTTTACGGCCCACAGGCAAACATAAGGCAAACCTTTTCGAAGCACATACTTGTGAAGCTTTAGAAATATGACATGTTAAAGCTTACCTATATATGAGGATATGCTAACGAGGAAAACCTGCATGTTGACGAGGACTTCTTTTCTTGTTCAGAACAGTTTCTACCAGTTTGGCAATTCTCCGTGGCTCCAGCGTTACCCACCGTAACATTATACCATGCAGATATACACAGAGGGGTAAAACTCGATTTGGATACCCCTCTTCTTTATATGGATGATCTCCTAAAAAGGGACGCCTACCATTTTGCACGGAAACCTTAGCGTTAAAAGGTATAAGCGGCACTTTGCTGCTTTTACCAACAAATGGCACCGCCACGATTTAGCGTTTGCAATTTTCAGGTTCAGATAGGTACAGACATTTTTTTTAAAACGCTCGGCATGTTCTGCATTGGGGCAAAAATGGCCAAGGCACCAAAGTTGTAAAATTTGTGAACGGAAAGAACGTAAGATATTTGGATGGGCCACTTAGGAATGGACCCATTCAACCATTTTGTTAATTTAAAAAAAAGGAAAAAAAAAAAAATTAATCATACAATGTGTAACTCTACCAACGTCTTGGTTGACAAAAGAGGCACATATTGAAGTACAAATGTTACGCTACTGCGCATCCGGCAATTGCGCCATTTCATAGTTCCCCCACTTTTTCACACATCACTGAACAAATCAACGCGTGCGAAAACGCAGAAACGGACGAGGAGATGCATTCTGGGTACCAAATTAGGTGCGCGGTTATCAGCTGCCTACTTCTGGTCAAAAAATGGGACTTATTCGAAAAAAAGAAAAAAACAAACAAATGAACAAACAGGCAGAGTGAGCAGTGCGGGTACGGCCAGAATAACAAGCCGAATCGCACAAAAGGCATTCTGGCCAAAACAAAAAAATTCAATTCAGTACGTCTTAATAATGTTAACTAGGTATTTCCTGTGCTGTAAATTTCGAATGTCCCAAACATGAAGCTCATCTTCGTATGGTGGGTATTCCCCTAAAGGAAAAAAAAAAAAAGGTGTGCACATGGAGGGTGAAATAATCGGACACAGCAAGACGAAAATGTGAAAATGAGAAAATACGCTATGACGTATTAACAAACAAAAATAAAAAAAATAAAAAAAAGAAAAAGCTAGCTGGCTAGCTGGTTGGCTAGTCAACACACAAATGGAAAAAAAAAAAATGGGACACACAAAAGCGCGACGCCGCAAACGAATGAACACCCCTTGCACGGAATTACCAAAAAGAATTAACCCCTTGCTGTCGTAATCACGGCTCGAGTTCAGCAACCATCCTGCATGGGAAGAAGCAAAAAGGAGATATTGCATTGGTAGAGAGTGGGCCGTCCGCGCACGCACACATATGCATTCACCCATATCTGCATGTGCATACGCACATCTCTCGAGAAGCACTCACCGGAGTAGAACTCGCGTATTTTTAAGGTGTAATAAACCACCAGCGTGGACGGCGAAATGAAAATAAAATTTAAAACCCCGTTGTTTTCGTGCTGCACGATGTAGTAAAAGTTGGACTGCTCGTCGAAGGTTATGTGTATGGGTGGGAACAGATAAAACTCGGGTTTGTTCTTTGCATATTCTACATATTCGATTATGTCCCTGTTTTCTGAAGCTAAATTGATTACGGACAAATGGTAGCTGATTTGGAGCTTCACAGCGTTGCTGTTATTTTCACTTTTAAAATTGTTATTGTGGAGGTACGATTTTGTGTACCTCTGGTACTCCTCCTTTTTGTTTTCCTCGGTATTAAAATTTACAGGGCTATTTGTCTGATCGTCTGCATTGTGGTTATTCCCGTTACTCGCGGAGGGGCTATCCCTGTCGCTTCCTTCATTTAACTTGTCCTGCTCTCCCTTGTCAAACTTGCGTATGTACCGCTGCACAAAGAGCAGCCTGGCATTAACCGCGTCTATGGTGGCGATTTGGTTAAGTAAATTTCCGCAAAAATGGGTAACTATTTCGACGTCCTTCGTGGAGGTCTTTTCGTTAAATGGGTCTTTTCCCATCAGTTTCTCTTTAATAAATTCGTATATACGTTCCACCTTGGAGCTAGCCAAAACGACATAGCAGTAACTGCTCGCAAGAAACACATTAGGATTCTTCACCGTGTTGTTCGCATGGCAGGAGTAGGATAAATTATTAAAACTGTAGCATTTACTTTTACTTAACTGAACGAATACGAAAAAGCACATAGAGGTGTCCTTTTCGTGGCAACTCCCGATCTGTATATTTCGAAACAAAGTCGTGTCAATTAGTACAGTGTTAATCATTCCAGCGCCATCATCCCCAAACGTAGTACCTGCACAGGTTCCATTTTCCTGTCTATTATTTGCTAGCGCGTAAATGTAGAAGTTATTTTTCTCTTCACTTATTCCCACTGACACGTTTTCAAAGTTGTGTAAAATGTTATCGTACCCTTGGACATACACTGTATAGTTATTAATGTACCTTATGCTGGGAATAATTTTTCTGTTTGGCGATATGTACACAGCGGAGTCGTACTTCAAGAAGCTAATTTCTCTTAAGTAGCTAAATGCGAAGTTTCGGTAGTTTTCATTTTGCCTTAGGTTCATTTTTGCTCTGCTGCTTATCTCCTCTTCCTCTTCCTTTTGCTTCCTCAGAATCATCATCAGCACAAGTAAGAACATGAGCGTTAGGAAATACTTGAAACATGACCTTCTCTCATCGTCGAATCGCTCCCCGTTCGCAGCTATCATAATAGGGTTCTCCTCAGGTGTGCAAATGAGGGTTTTCTCTTAACCCGGTGAAGGGTGACAAGAAATGTGCTACAATGTGACTGATGCACGATGCGCGAAAGTTACGCCGAAACCAGGTCAAACAAGATGCACCGCACACGGATCAGCAGAAGTGCCGCAGGGCAATGCATATGCTTCTCGTAAAAGTCGACTGTTGCGCGTGGACTACCGCACTGATGGCAGTAGGAGACAAGGATACCTCATCACCCAATATGGATTTCCCAATGCGCGCACAGATCAGCGTACGTATAACGGGTGTACATGACGCATAGGCAGTTACATTTTTTGTTCTTTTATCATAAAGAAATTCTACTCAACTGGGGAGGGTGGGGTAATTCCATAAGTTGGGGTCCCCTTGTGTTGCTTAAGCGGGGAAGCCCTTTTGCCAGGCACTCCAGAGAAACGTTCAGAGAGACGTTAGGAGAAGCGTTCAGGGAAATGTTCAGAGAAATGTTCAGCGAAACTGCTTGCTATTTTTGCTGACAACATTGCGGCTGAGTAACCTTTTCTCGCTTCCACTTGATAAAAAAAAAAAGGCCCTTAAAATATGCTCCATCGAGGGGATAACACTATATTTCGAATTTGCCCAACTTGACAAACGAAGGATGAGCCTATGAAAAAAAAAAAAAAAAAAAAAATTGTTTATATAAACCACGCCTTTTACGTTTTTTTTTTTTTTTTTTTTCTCATTTTTTTTTTTCACTAATGTTGGAACAACGCCGAAATTGTCTTTATTCCTGTTCCGTTTTTCGCTAGGTCAATTTTGATGTCAACCAAGGGAAGGGGGTTTCCCAAAAAGAGCAAACGGATGCATGTAGGTATGCTTATATGCATGTGCTTATCATGCGACTCGAAAATGTACATTACGCAGTGTCAGTGAACAGTGCATATTTTTATGCGCATTCTCGTTTAAGTTTACCAAGTGGCATGGGTAAAATGTTCAGGCGGAGAGAACATCCATCGAATTCGCGCCACTGAACTTTGGACGCCTTCCATGCAGGAACATTCATTCATCCCAGTGCCGTCGAACCGTTATTGTACCTTTTCACGTGACCACACTTTGACCTTTTCCTCGCTGCACGGGCAGCACCTCGAACGGGGAAGACTTCAAAGCAAAATGAACAAAAAAACACACACTAAAAAATGGTACCTGTTCAGATATACATACGCAATTTTGAGATAACTCCAGCAAAAGTGTACCCATTGGGAATACTACTACAATGTGTCCTCAATATTTTCCAACAGGGGTAAAAAAATTCGACAAAATAACTGCTCACATTTGTGCGTGGACCAACTTTGGACATGCGCAGAATGCTGTGAATACGCAGCTGTTCTTTCTCCCCTTCTTTCCACGCGAGCAAAAAATGCACACATAATATTTTTTAAACTTTGTCAGTGAGAAGATTAAGCCATCATCTTGCGCTCTCCTACATCAGCACGTGCGCATGGATCTGCACACATAACTGTGTAGAAGGCGTTACCCGTGTATGATGTTTTTTTTTTTTTCCAGGAAGAAAAAAGAAAAGAAAACAAAACACGTGGCCCAAATTATCAGCAACAAGTTGTCATCATTCAAAATTTAAAAAATATTTAAACGGGGAAAATTTGCCAAGGGGTGTTCGTTTTGCTAAAGTAGTAAGTGGGTTATTATTTCCCTTTTGGGGGGTGGGGTAGTAACGTAGCGAGTAATGTACACCTTCCTTCCGGTTGGTTATTCTTCCCCCACCCCCGCGTGGCACCTTCCACTTTTTTCACCTTATTGTAGCCATTTTTGTCACTACGGAATGGGGCCTCCTGTCAAGAAAGGCCCATAGTGACAACCCCACTTTATGTGCGAGTGGGAGAGGAAGCATACAAAGGTAGGAAAAATCTCCAAGGGGAATGCAGGATGGACTGCTCCCCCACTGTAAACGCTCATCTCGCTGAGCTGCGAATAAATGGGGAGAACAAAATTGTACGTCGCTCGTTTGAAAAAAGTGAAGAAAAAAAAAAAATTTATTTAACTATATTCATATGCGCGAAAACGGAAAGCATGCTTTTCTTTAAATCAGCAAATGCTCTTTAAAAAAAGCAACACTGATATGAATGCGTAATGGGGAGGAAATTTTAACCCCAATAGGGTGAGGCCCCATGCTTACCGCTGCCTCTTTCAAAGCAAAAATACTCGCCACAATTATTACTCAGCAGTCAGCAAAAGGAGGAAAAAAAAAAAAGAAAAATTTGCCAACCACTGCAGAAGGAAATTCCTCCCCACAATTTTATTGGCTATTTTATGGGAGGGAAAAATGATACGGGTATTTTTTTTTCCCCCAATCCTCGTAGTCCCATATCCCATGTCCCATGTCCCCCATGCTTGCACCCTTCACGTCACTTCTTGCGAAAATGTAACCATGTGCCGATAACACAATCGTGACGATCGAGAAAGTATGTGCCCGTTAAGTCGACTCCCAGAAGGGCATACACAAAGGTGCTAACGGGAAAATACGAACAAAGCGAAAAACGTTGCGAGGGTGAAGAAAAAAAAAAAAAAAAAAATTCCACTACATGCCAGTTGAGCAAAATTTTTGTGAATCGAACGAAAAGCCGCACAACGGATTTTTTTTTTTTACGTACAATAGTTAAACCGCCACACTTGGTGGACGTTCCCCATTCGGCTGAATAACCGCAATGGTCCGTCCGCTTTCTCACCAGTTCACTCCCGCTTCTTAACCCCGCGTAAGAGTCCATCTTTCGTGCACCAGTCGGGGAAGTGCGCTGATGAGCATCGTTGAAGGGAAGAAATGGGAAGAGGCTGCCCTGGAAATTATTTAGATTTAATTGTTCCCCTTTTCTAAGAAGCGCCCGTGAGGATATGTGCCCTCAGTGTAGGGTAGGTGGTGCCACAATCAACATCATTACCGATGTCTCGTCGCTGACCCCCCAAACGGCATGGACCGCGCGGTAGACGCAACGTGGCCCCCAAAATGGCAGCCACTATACCACGAAAAGAGTCTCAAATGGAACATAGGAACAGAAGTGCCAACATGGACCCCAGCCATGCGAAAAGCCTGACAAAATTAGTTCTCCTCCTAGGGATCATAGTTCGTGTAATTATTTACTACTACAGCCTGTGGCATGACAACAATTTCGATGTGAAGTTTACAGATGTCGATTACTATGTCTACTCAGATGCTGCCAAATATGTACTGAGGAATGAATCGCCTTATAAACGATACACCTATAGATATACACCCCTATTGGCATACTTGATGGTGCCCAATTTTTTTTTTCATTTTTCCTTTGGCAAAATCTTGTTCTCATCATTCGATTTTCTCATCGCCATTGTCCTGATTAGAATCTTAAGAATTAAATACCCTGCATGCAAGAATTACATTTTTTATGTTTCCTTGTGGATCCTAAATCCGATGGTTATCATAATATCCATTAGGGGCAATGCCGACTGCATCCCCTGCTTGTTCGTTTTGTTAACTCTCCTTTGCATTTATCAGAAGAAAATTTACCTCGCAGCTATTTTTTATGGGCTAGCTGTTAATTTTAAGATATACCCAATTATCTATGCCCTCCCTCTGATGCTTTATCTGAACAAAAACTACTTAGCCAAGGATAACTTTTTCCAAGGGGATAAACAACAGGACCTTTGTGTGAATCCGATTAGTTGGACTCTTCGCTCAATCGGCCAACTTTTTGCGGGACTGCTTAAGCTAAACCGGGACCAGCTAGTTTTTTCCCTGTGCAGTTTTGGCACCTTTATGCTGCTAAACGGGGTGTTTTATCGAATGTGAGGAATTACTCCGCGTGGGGGGGTCTCCCATGTGGTGTCTCCTATGTGGTACCTCCCATGTGGTACCTCCCCCGTGAAAATTGCTGCACCAATCTTTACACGGGTGGACCCACTTACAGATAACCTTCTCTCATATGGGTGTACTTTTTTTTTTCCCCCCCTCCATGGCAGGTACGGATACGCGTTTCTGCACGAGTCCTTCATATACCACCTCGTGCGTCGGGATCACAGACACAACTTTTCCCTCTTCTTTTACCTTATGTACCTGAGCATTGAGGGTAACTCCAAGGTAACGCAGTGTCAAGGGGTTCTCCCTATTTTGCCATACCATGTCAGCCTTAACAAATGGAGAGTGACAGCCAAACAGCACAGCTACAGTTACGAGTGAAAACGGCGTTGCTTTGCTAGTTGTGGCTGCTTCTTCTAAAGGGGCTACCTTCCCTCCGGCGACCGTGAAAATGCACACTCACACATGCACACATACATGCACAGGGGGGAAACTGCTTTTTCCTACACCCACATGCCGCAACGTGACCCAACTCGCCCCCCGCGCAGATCATGCCCCTCATAACATTTGTTCCCCAAGCCGTGTTAGTGGCGCTGTTCGGCTTTAAGTACGCGCGGGCCAATTTGGAATTGTCCATGTTCCTGCAGGTAAATATGCTACCAGAGGGGAGGGTCCTCATAGGGTGCGTATGCATATGCGCGCAAGGGCATTTGTTTACCCTGTTATGCCCTGCTCT
>NC_020406.1:450566-458971 GCF_000321355.1 Plasmodium cynomolgi strain B
ATAATGTGCACCTCGCAGGTAATGACAGAGGGAAATGTAGCCATGAGTCGGTTTGGCAAATGCGCTCAGCTGTGTAAACAACGACCAGTCGTGCCGCAGTCCCATGCATAAGGAGAGACGCACCGCACCAACGTAGACCGTTTCGTACGGGTGCTACGTTTGCATATATTCACCTCTTTCAATAGGTGCACCATTCGCTAACACATTTTTTTCCCGCCGCCCCCCTTTTCTTTTCAGTACTTCATTTGGTGCCTCCCCTTCATTCCGGTTGTCCTGCACTCCATAACGTTAAACAGGGTAAAAGCTGCAGAGATAATCGGCGTGTGCACCTACATGCGGAGAGGGAATTACGCGGCAATTCGAAAAAGTCTGGATGTGAGTCCTCCTCATCCTTCCCCCCAAACGATTGTACATATATCCCTTTGCAACGTTTAACAGAAAAACTTGGCCCTTATTGCGGGAGCAGCGCTCTTTTTCATTTTAGCCAAGGTTTGCAAAAGCGCAGAATGGGTTGAGAAGTTCATGGGGCATGCGATCTTGTGTCACGAGTTCACACGCCAACATGACCAAGCGTTCTTTTAATTTTCCGTTTCCCCAAGCAGACAAATGAACAACTAATCGAACGAACGCGTGCGAGTGTGCGCATGTTTCCACTGCACACATGTGACCAACACAAACTGCCCCCTTTTTTTATCGGCGCGCAGGCGAACTGGCTCTTGTGGGCGTATTACCTTGAATTTAAAGGGTATAATACCTTTCTGCAGGTATAATATGAAGTCCCTCACATAGTTGGGAGCTACACAAATGTTAGCAACGGAGGAATGAGTGCTAAATGCGCGTCTAGGATGGGCCCCCCCCACCAATCCATACATCCATTTTTACACCCCCCTCTCTCCCTCTTTCAACACTCGCAGTTGTTCTACTCCTCTGTTTTGTTCCTTATTTCTGAGATGACCATCTGCTGGGTTTTTATGTACCTTCATTTTACGGAACAGAAGAAGAACGTATGATAAACAAACTGATGCAATTCTCACATAACCGTCGGAGAATTTTTTTTTCTTTTCTTTTTTGTTTCTACTTTTTATTGTTTGAGGAGTTACGTGAAAAGTGTAGTCTTTCGTTGCAATTAACTTTTTAAGTGCTTAGGCTTTAATTTTTGTGCACTGCGCCATCCTTTTTTTTGGGTTTTTTTTTTTTTTTTCCTTAATTTGGAAAATATTTCCCACCCCATGATAGGTGAAGGTGCAAAAATGCGCATTGCTTGGCAGCTTTGCTTGACATTTTTTGCTTGCCACATTTCGCATGACATATTTCGCTTGACACATTTTACCTGAATGTTCAGGCAAAATGCAACATTTTTTTTTTTTTTCTAGCCAAAATGTTGAAAAAAAAAAAAAAAAATTCCACGCTCAGGAAATTGCTGCCAAACAGTAGCAAGCGTTCTGATGTTGTGGCAAAGGGGAAGAATTTACGTAAACATCATGTCTGTGGGAACGAGGCAGGGTTGTCTATTTTTCTTTTTTTCCTTTAAAATGGCTTAATTGGATGTGTAATTTTGCATTATTCTTCTAAACAGCTCGTGAAACATCGCAACAGATTTGTTCTTTTCATACAGGGCTATCCGCGCGATGGGTATTTTTGGCAGTTTAAGAAAAAGTCCATAGCATTTTTTGGCTCTGCCTCCGCCTTTGCTTCCGCTTTTGCATCCCCATTTTTTTTTTTAACTGTTCTTTTTAACTGTTCTTTTTAACTGTTCTTTTTAGCTATTCTTTTTAGCTATTCTTTTTAGCTGTTCTTTTTAGCTATTCTTTTGAACTATTATTTTTTTTTTTTCTCACGTGACTGTTCGTGTAAAAATATTTCCCACGAAAAGACGTTTCCGCACGTTTGCCCTTTTTACACTTTTCAGAAAGGCCCCCAAGTGTACACATGCACACATGTACACTATGTCTATACGCACGTATGTGAATGTGCCCTTTTTATATGCACCAGTATAGGCGCATCTCCACGTGCTCTTGGTAAGAAGTTTGAACGCTATGCCCCCGCGCACGTAAATCCACTTTTCCTTTTTTTTTTACCAAAAAAGTAAGCATAAAAAAGGAACAAAAGGGGAAACATAGTGACGATACATGAACTGGAAAGCTCTGACCTGTTCGATGCTTGTCCCTTCACTATCATGTAAAATTGTTTTAAAGTCTATTTTGCGAAAAAAAGTTTTTTTTTTTGTTTACCTTCGCGTGGCGTAAAATTTTAACGTCCATGCTTTGGCAAAATTAAGAAGAAACGCTTTTGCGCCGCTAAACACATTTTGTGCATTTCCCCAATTTTGTAAACTTTCATATGCAACATACAACTAAGGGAAGACAGTTGATTCATTTGTTGAAAATACGCTTGTAGGCTTTTCCCCGTAGACCTCAGTTCAGCACATTTTCCTTCATGATTGCACACGGGAAAAGATGTCAAGGAGCCAGAGCGCCAAATTTTATGGAATTTTCTTTTTTTTTTTTCCATATTGAGTGAAAATATCAACACCTGATTACGAAGCGTGCACCTAGGGGGTGGCCTCAATTGCACGAACTTCGCAGAATTTGTCCACTCCACTTGAAGCACCCCGTTGTTCTGTTTTTTTATTTTTTCAGTCTTTCTTTCTCTTTTGCTACAAAATGGACGTGAATAAAAATGAAGAAAAAAACATGATGAACTTGGACGGGCTGCAGGTGGAGGCTTCCTCCAAAGAGGAGGCGATTCGGGTGTGCACCCGTATAAGACCCCTATTCGAAAAGGAAGTAAGTGCTCTCGTCGTTGCGTGCTGAGTAGCAGCATGGCTGCTTAGTGACATGGCTGCTTAGTGACATGGCTGCATTTTTGTCCCCCCCCCCCCTTCCAGATCAACAGCGGCCACTTGAAAGCGTGGAAAATGAACAAAACAGACATGCAGCTAGTAGTCGAGCCGCTCTCTCTGACCGAGATGCTCAACGCGAGGGTCCAGAAGAAGGGAAACAAAGTGGAGTTCAAGAAAAATGTGGAAAAGTCCGAGGGGCAAAAGGCCGTCTTGCAGCGGTACTACGCGTTCGACCGGTGCTTCGACGACAACGGTAATGAGCAAACTGCATGAGGAGCAAATACACATAGAATGTGTGCAACTTCTGCGTGTTTATTCGGCCAATTTGTGAGCGTCGCATATTTTGCCCCCTACCCCAAGAGCGTCAATGACGTCACGTCTTTGCAGCGTTTCTAATTTGCGTGACGCTCTAATCCATGATGTCGTTACGTTTGCATTCCTAACACATGAGTGTTTCGTCTTTTCTTTTCCTATATCTTCTTTTCTTTTCTTTACTTTTTTTTTCTTTTTTTTTCTTTTCTTTTCTTTTCTTTTATCTTCTTTTCTTTTTTTTTTTTTTTTTTTTTCCCAAGTTGGCAATGAAGAGGTGTACAAACACCTAGCGAGAGATATCGTTCTGGACACATTTAAAGGGATAAACGGGTGTATCCTGGCTTATGGGCAGACGGGGTCAGGAAAGACACACAGTGTGATGGGGGTGCCCACGGACCCAGGGATGCTGCCAAGATCGCTGGCGGAATTCTTCAACGGTATCGAAAACCCATCCTCTCTAAATGAAGATAATAGTGACAGTATCAATACGGATGACGAATCGAATAACAACACGAAAGAATTTCTGATGAGCGTAACTTATCTGGAAGTGTACATGGAGAGAGTGAACGATTTACTACAAGAAGGATACAGAGGAGGGGCAACTGAAAATTTGGATGTGAAGGAAGACCCCAAGAGGGGCTTCGTTGTGGTAGGGGTACAAGAAGAAACAGTAACGTCTATAGATGAAGTAATGCTTCTAGTTGCCAAAGCTGAACAGAGGAGACACATTTCGCAGACCAATTTTAACGAAACGTCTTCCAGATCGCACACCATTTTTACGGTCATATTGGAATCTAATCAGGTGCTAAGTGATGGCACATCCATTAACAAAAGGGGGGAATTAAAGATAGTAGATTTGGCGGGAAATGAAAGGGCAGGAAGAGCAGCTGAAGGGATAGAGAATGCAAAAACACTGATAGAAGAGGGGAAGGCCATAAATAAAAGTCTCTTCGTTTTAAGTGAAGTCATTTCCAAGTTATCCAAAAGAGCTCAAGCAATAGCAGCAGGAGATGAAAAAAAAATAAAAAAAATTCAAGAAGATTTAGTTTTCATACCATGGAGAGATTCCAAGTTGACAAGAATTTTGAGTAAAAGTTTGGGAGGAAATTGTCGTGCTTCTGTAATTGTGGCTGTCCATCCGTCGCATTTTTATTTGGATACTTCCTTCTCTACTCTCCGTTTCGCATTAAAGTGTAAGACAATCAAGAAAAAAATCGAAGTGAACTACCTCTCAGCAGAGCAGTCAGTTATTATGCAGCAAAAGGAGTTGATAGCCAAGCTACAGAATCAGCTGAAGCATCTGGCAACCACCAAAAATGTAGACAAGCATCTCATAGGGGGGGAGAAAAACAATGTAAGTGCTAGAAATCCAGAAGATGATGAAAAAATATTAGCCTTAAAACACGAACTGGAAGAAAAAGTCAAGAAATTTCAAAATTTTATCCTCAAGTCTGAGTTCCATGTGCATCCAAATAACTACAGAACGTTGAGATCTATGGATGGTAATACAGAGAAGTCCTTGAAGCATTCTATGACCATAAGTAACAATATAAAAAATGAATACACGTGGCTTAGATCCTTTGATACTCATGAATATGACTCCAAGTGGGATGGGATAGATAAATATGAAGAACAAAATGATCAGGAAAATATTAATATCTCTAAAGCTATGGACTACTTGAAGAATAAACCTCCATATAAATTAAATTCTTCAGAAATGAGTGAAGACGCTATGTCTAATGAACCTCAGAAAGACGATTTGATTTCTCTCAATTATTACAATGAATTGGAAGAGTTGGAACGGTTGGAGAAGAATGAGTTAAGTAGGAGGAAGAGGAGGGAGAAGGGAGATGTCGCCACGAGCAATACTTCTGCCAATAGGGTGTATAGAGAGCTCAGCAAGTTAAGTACCATGGAATATGCCAACCTGGTGGATGAAGAGGAGAAGGGGGAAGCTGGAAAGGGGAAAAAGGCCAAGAAGAAGAAGGGGAAAAAAGCGAACAACGCGGAGGCTCCCAGTAGGGAGGCGGCAGAGTCGGGGAAGGGGAAGGACAAGGAGAAGGAGAGGGATAAGAATAAGGACAAGGAGAAGGAGAAGAATAAGGACAAGGATAAGGCCAAGGACAAGGTCAAGGACAAAGATAAGCCGAAGGGTAGAGGGAACAAAGTTGGGACAAACCACACGAGGAAGAAGAAAACGGTCAATGATGGGAAGCTCAAAAGGGGGTCCTCTGGGAAAGCGGCTGGCGCGCAAAAGGGGGGCAGCGAAGAAAATGGCAGGAGCGAGGGGAGTGAACTCACTGAGGGGAGCGACCTGGACGACAACCGAGAGGAAATTCAGCAAACCGGGCGCGATTCGAATCAGCAAACCGGGCGCGATTCAGATCAGCAAAGCAGGCGCGATTCAGATCAGCAAAGCAGGCGCGATTCAGATCAGCAAAGCAGGCGCGATTCAAATCAGCAAACCGGGCGCGATCCAAATCAGCAGACCAACCGCTATTCAAACCGACGGACCAGCCGCGACTCAAATCGGCAGACCAGCCAGGAGGACGACGACTTGCGCAAGCGGGAGGCCAAGTGGGAGGGCGGAGCCGACCTGGTGAGACGGGCGTCCTCCGTGAGCTTCGCCCAACCGAGGGAGCAAGACGACAACGAAAAAAGGACGTCCATCATCTCCAACTTGAAGGAAAAAATTGAAGAAGACCTGAAAAAGAAAAAAAAGATCATCAGCAGAAATGTTGAGCTGAACAAGCAAATCAAATTTATTATGAAACTTATGCAGAAGGTCGGCCTGTCGACCATCCTAACAGGAACCGTTCCTCCAGGAAGGAACATAGAAAATGTGTTGCAGCTGCAAGAAAATTTGAGAGAAGATTTGAAGTTATGCGACACGAAGAAGTCGATGGAGTTGATAAATGGAAAGAAGGGCAATGGCCCAATTACAGGCTCAGTGTCAGCCGCCATTTGTACCAATGGAGAGAAGGACGATTCGGCTGCAAAGCGTCGTCATCTAAGTGACCACGCCGTAGAAATGGTGGAGGGGGAGGAAGAGCTGCTAAGTGGCGCATTCGACGACAACGAAGATGAAGCGGGGTACAATGAATCCATATCACACGTTTTCATAAATGAAATGTTTTTCTCGTTCGTCCTGAGGATTCAACAGAGGAATGACCCAAATGGGGAAGAATTAAAAAGTGTAGAAGAGATACTAAAGAGTGAAGAAAAACCATATGATGTGTCGAAGAAGGCACTGGAAGATATACTCGGAAGCACCATCGCAAATAAGGTGGATGAGCATGAGGAGGGGAATTCAACAAAGAATATAAAAGATGAAAAGAACAGCAAGACGATCGACTCCATTCTAGCCATGCTTACGCCATGGGAACAGAAAATATTGGCACTACTATACGAACAACAAAAAATGAGACAAACTGTCCAGAAGATCAAGGAGAAATTTTCACAGCGAATTCAAAATATTAATATTTTCATTAAAAAAATATTAACTGATAAGGTAGAAGTGGAGAAACATTTCAATCGAATTATCAAGGTGACAGAAAGTTACAAAAATGATCTGCTGAAGACGGGGGATGTAGATTCTAACTTCAAGTTTGCAGGGTTGATGAAAAAGCTGGAAGAACTGTCCATATCTCTTGCAGAAAAAACCAGGGACTTCAATGTCTTGGCTGAATTTCACCTAAACTTGAGGAAACAAATGGAGAAGAAGGATTCGCTAATTAAGGAGCTCCGGGAAGAGAACAAGCTGTTTTATTTGGTCCCGAAGTATAATGAGCTGCTACAGGAGTTAAGTGCACAGGATGAACAAAAGAGTGAGGCCGTCAAGGAACTGAAGAGAGAGTTCCTTCTCATGTATGGACGATTAATGCTCTCCAGAAAGAGACTACAAGAAAAGGAAGTAATGGAAAATGACATGCGAAACTTGAATAAAAAAATTTACACCGAGTTGGTAGAGTCCATAGCCATCATCAAAAATCTGGAGTCGCAAAATAGGTTCTTAGAATTTAAGTTAAGCATGGAGAATAAGAAAAAGGTGGAGAAGGTGAAGAAGCTGATGGGGGAGACGGAGATGCTCAATAAGATTGTAGGCGAGATGGAGAAAATTCTCCAGGAGGCCAACATCGACGCGAGCGAGGTGAAGAATGAAATTATGGCTAGCTACAATAATGGAAACCTCTCGATGGGCGACGTGCACAGTGAGGACGAGGGGGAGCAGCGCGAGAAGAGGAAGGAATCGGGGGCGAAAAGGAAGAAGCGGAAGGAGAAGGAGAAGGAAAAGGAAAAGGGGAAGGAAAAGGAAAAGAAAAAGGGAACGGAAAAGGGAAGCAAAAAGGGGACGGAACAGGGCAGCAAAAAGGGAACGGAACAGGGCAGCAAAAAGGGAGGCAGAATTCCCCGCAGAGTTGACGCCAACGATGAGGGCCCAAGTGAGACCCAAAATGATGCCGAAAGGGACTCTAGGAAAAAAAACGCGCTTCAAGAAATTGCACCCCTGGAAATTGCGTCCAAGGGCAAAACCCCCCCGAAAAGACAACAAAAAAAGGAGGCAACTGTCAATCGCGCCTATTCCGCAGAAAAAATCATCAAAAAAAGTGTGAGCAGGATAGACACCAATTTGTCCCTCAAGAGGACTGGCGTGAAAAAAGGGACCTCTCGGGATAGAGGCGGTTTAAACGGTTTAAGGGGTGTAAGTCGTTTGCGCGAAAGTGGGAAAGACGGCCCACTGGAAAAAAACGCCAAACTCGAAATTAACAAGAAAAGTGTGAACAAGGTTAAAAAAAAAGTGGGCACCGACTTGGGGGATGCAGGTACGTCTGAGAACCTTAAGTCCAAAAATAGCATTGCCAAAAAAACGGGGAAAAAAAAGATACAAAATAGCGATTTAGAAGAAGTGAAACCTTTGGGCGACTTAAACCCAAGCAACAGCGTCGAAAAGAAGAAGAAGAAGAAGAAGAAGAAAAAAAAAGTTGTTAGGGGGAAAAAAAGAAACCTGTTAAAATACTTAAACAAAGGGGGCAGCAGCAGTGATAGGGAAAATATCGAAACGGTGCTCTCCGACGAAAATGAATTTCAGGACTACAAAAATGGTAGCTCCACGACGGACTGCGAAGCGAACGAAATGCGCAACATACTGAACCAGGAAATTGAGAAGAAAAAGAAAATAAGCAAGTGACGTTGCGCCTCCCTGGGGGAGCGGCAAAAAGGGCCCACGAAAGGTTCGCCATCAGAGAAGAAA
>NC_020406.1:458981-464939 GCF_000321355.1 Plasmodium cynomolgi strain B
GAAAGAAGAAAATAAAGTAGAATAAATAAAATAAATAAATATATATATATATATATATATATATATACATACCAAGAGGGACACTAAATGGACAACTAAGTGGTCCTCCTTGTGAACATTTTCCCCTCCTCAAATAAGCTTGCGCAACACATATCAGACGACTTTGCGCATTCCTTACGCCACCCGGCGAGTTACAGCATAATGGGTAGCGACTTTGTGTGCAAGTGGAGCAGCTAGCCGTTTTTACCAAGTGCAATTTTTTTTTTTTTTTTTCCATATTGACGAATGGCTAGCTAGGTAGCCAAAATGTCAACAACTGTCTATTGTAACTTATAAAAAAGGCCAAGTCAAAGTTGTCTTTTTCTCTGCAGCGAAGCGGTTTTAAGAAACATTTTTTATGCGTTCACCATTTGTTAATTATTTTTCATTTTAACATTCTGTACATTTTTTTTTTTTTGCATTGCCTTTTTTTTGTAACTGTGCTCACTTTTAACCTTCTCCGTCCACCACTCTGTAGCTGCGTATTCTTTCCGCTTCGTAAGGGCACACTTAAAAGTTGTTTTTTTGTCTGGAAAAGAGTTCCATCCACTGCGCTGCGTAAACCGTACAACAATTACCTCCTCTCCACCATTACCCCTATTCTCTGTTGTGTCGGAAAAATGGTCACGCTGAACAGCACAACACCCCAAGTTGTGATCGAATCGTCAGGAGTCCCGACCATACGAACAAGTAGTATCACCTCCCCCGTGGTGTTAACCACGCCCCTGGGAAAAAACATGTATAGCAGCTATTCATACAGTAACCCAGCCTCGAGTTCGTACAGCTCTTCTCACCACAATGAGTGTAAATACAACTGGGATAGGGTGTCTACCAAGCCATCACACAGCACTCAACATGGAGAGTACATAAAAACGTTTGAGGTGCCCACAGGGATGTACTACGAAGCGATGCCCTTAATAAGGAACACAAACAACATTTTTGAAGTAACTCCGTCCAAGGAAGAATTAAACAAAATAAATTATAATCCCAGGATAGAGGTTTACTCCACTTGCAATTTTGTAATTATAATGATGGACTTACCAGGAGTGTCTAAGGAAAATTTAAAAGTCGAATTAGAAAATGGAGTGCTAAAAATATTCGGCCACAAGTACAAAGTACCATTGGAGGAACTACAAACGGAACATGAATACCACACGAAAATAATTGAAAGAGTTGGCGAGTACTATTTTTGCAAGATGTTTCAGATGCCTCCAGCATTTTCCGAGGGGCAGAGTATATCCTGTACGTTGCGCGATGGCGAGCTGACTCTCAAAATGTTGGCCTCTGAGTTGCAGGCGCATAAGAGAGTCGTTGAGGTGCAGTCCTAGTGGAGAGAGGTAGGCGCCCGAGCATACGTAAGCGAATGCATACATCCATGTGTAACAACCCTGGAGGGGTATTTTTTTTTTTTCCCACACAAAAGCTGCACCTGTGTTACATACATCTGCACCTTTTTGGCACACCCATGTGCGTGCCCTTTTTTTTTCATATTCACTTTGAGGACGATTTTTTCCATTCCATCCCCCCCCCTTTTCACGGGTGGGCGTTCATTCGACTGAGCTTCCCCAAACAGCAACACAGAACAAAAAAACAAACCATTTTGAAAGAAGTCTGTAGTGTGGGAGTTTCACAGGAGTGCATACGTACGGGTGCATATGAAGCAGTGCAGGTGGATAGGTCCATGGTTTAAAAAAAAAAAAAAAGGTCTACCACAGGGAGGTACTCGCGGTGGTAATACCCCCTTACTGCAGAGTAAAGCACACCACATCGTGCCTCATTGCAATCTTACCCCGCGTTTAATGCTGCCCATTTCCCTGTGAACCGTTCCGACTTCACCAAATTTTGAAGCAGAATTCTTTTCCTGAGCAAATTAAACTTATCTCGAATTAGTTGGTGCTTCTGGTAGCATAACTGGATGTCCTTCACCAAAGTGTTGTTTTTTTCAATCAGCGCTTTGCTCATACTTTGAATAGACGCATGAGACTTCACAAATTGAATAACGTCCACTCCTAGCGAATGGATAATCCTTTTTTTAATCTTCTCAAATTTATTTTCATAGTAAGAATTCAAGTCCAGGATGAAATAGTACACCTTTACGACTTGTTCAAGGAAATTTATTTTCCCTTTTACATCGCTAGGAAGTGAGTCTAAGTTGATTTTTTTTTTAAAAAATAATCCTTCACATGTATGTAATCATTTTTTACTTTGATTAATTTTTTGAGTAACATGGTGCAGGGTACATTGTCGTATTTTTTGGAGTCTCCCTTAAGGACGTGCATCTTAATATCATTTATTAGTTCCTCTTGGTTTACTTGTTCGATGGTACTTCCAACACCGCAGTTGTATTTTTTGCAAGCGGCGGGAATGCTTTTTTCACACGTTTGATTTTTTCTGTGAATGTCGTTTCCGTCCTCATTGTCATTACTACTGTGTAGGATGACAAATACGTGTTTTAAAAAATCGATCTCTTCTGTGCTGTGCGTGTTGGGAGTGTGTTCCCCATTAAGTAGAGATCCCTTTGTGTTGCCCACACTGTGCAGTGGTTGGTTAACTGTAGTGGTGCTTCTTCCGTTGGAGATGAACCTACCATGTGTTAGGTATGAAGACTCTCCTTTGGCGTTTTCTACACCATGTTTGCCCCACACCATGGCAGCACTTCTGGGAGTGAGTTCCCCCACGTAGTTGCTGTCACTGCAGTAGGGCAATCGCGGGGAAGAGTTAGCACCAACGCTACCACTATACATATGGGTGATTATTTTCCTGGATCCCATTGTATGTACACCGCTTCTCAACATACTCGCCCCTTTTGCACGAGCATCACGATTAAGAAACACATTCAGGAGGACCCCCTTTCCTTGGTAAAAAATGAAACTCTTCTTAATCAATGAATTCATATAATCATTGCAGCGTGAATTCACATAAAGAGAAAGCATGTTCGCATACATGTTCAGATCTATCGAGTTGTCATCTACCACTTGGGTACTGACATAAAAATTTCTCAGTTTTGCTTGTCCAGGGAGAGGGCATACCGGTTTGCATTTTTTTTTCTGCCTTACTAGCAAATGAGTTTTTTTTGTTGCCTGTGAATTGAGATTTGTATTTCCCGGCCTGATGACAGTCCTAAATTTGAAGCAGTCATATATGAGGAATAATTTTTTAAACACTGACGAGGTGAAGAAGTTAATGTTCCTGCTCATGAATAGTTTTTCTTTTCTTTGGCTGTCCAGATTTATGTAGTGTGTGAAAATGAAGTACACGTCGCTGGGGGGGGGGGTCCCCCGGGAGGCGATGCCGCTGGTGATGATACCGCTGCTGCTGCTGCCGCTTCTCCTTCTGCTTTCTTGCACGACTACGGGGTGAAGGACGTACTGCACATCGTAGAGGGCGCTGGACTGCAGGCGGTCAAAGTTGTCCGGAGCTCCCCCCAACTGGATAGCGGCATCACGTGTGCCGCCCCTTCTGGTGGCATTTCCCACGGCGCTTCCCCCTCCGAAGAGCCCCGCGAAGGTCTCATGGTTCAACCGCTTCGTATGGTCCAACAGCAGATACGCGTAATAGTCAAACTGGTAAAAGCTAATAGCTGCCTTAAAAATGGTGGTGCTCATGTAAAGGCCATTCTTGCACATCTCGTGAATTAACTTGGCGGACAAAAAGTTTTTCAAATGGATGAGGTAAAATATTGTGTTCACAAATTTGATCCACACTAAGTGGAGATGAATGACTTTTTCATTATTGAAACAAAGCAAGCTGTGACTATTCAGGACAATAATTTTTATGTTACTCATTCCGGTGTAGTATGAATCAAACTGCATGACACTTAGAGGATGACACTGTAGATTTACTTCGTCGTTTATTTGCTTTTCCAAAATTTCTTTGTCATTTTCGTAGCAGGAGAAGAAGTCATCTCGTTCGGTGATGTCCCCGTCAGAGGTGTCTGCTGATTGTGAGGAGTGCTTATGCTTCCCCTTCTCATTAGTGTCACTCTCACTCTTTTTGGTGAACCTTTCTTTAAATACGGCCTTCTTCTTCTTCTCCTTCTTCTTCTCCTTCGTCTCCTCCTTTGTCTCCTCCTTCTTCTCCTTCTGCGTCCTTGGGCTCGTCAATTTGATGGCGTCAATTTTGCGCTCCCCCAAGTTTGCGCCGCTTTGGCTCTGTTCATTGTGGGAGTCCCTCCGGAGAAAGGCGCCAACACCGCCACGCTCACCACCATCACCACCATCACCACCATCACCGCCATCACCACCATCACCGCCAACACCGCCAACACCGCCAACACCGTTGTCATTGTCACCCCCCCGGTGGTAGGCCTCCTCCATGTGCGAGCACTCCCTGACTGCACCCCTCTGGGACATCTTACCCATGAGAGAAGCCATCTCATAACTTCCATTCTTCACACGCCGATAGTACTCATCGTATCGATCTCGATTAATCAAATTAGCCAACCCCGCCGAAGTCAGATTTTCGAAAATAACATTATCGTTCAAATTGAAGATGTTAAAAAAAAAGGATTTTTTTTTTTTCTTCATGGACAAAAAATTCATCGCTTTCTTCAACGTGTTACCACTGTCGGTTTCGCTGTGCCCAGTTGTTGGCATGACGATGTGGGGAGTAATAAAATAGTTTAGCAGGACGAAGGACACATACCCGAACTTATCCGCGACGGCGATGAACAGCAGATGGTTGCAGTAAAGAAGGCCAATGCTGCGGTAGGTGGAGCTCCTCAGGCAGTTCACCACGTAGGGAGCGTAGGAAAAGGCGCCCCGGGCTCGACGATCATTTGGGAGGCGATCATTTGTGTGATAACGAAGACCACGAACACTGCCAGTGACGCTCCCTTCACCGCCGTTCGCATCACCGCCGTTCGCATCACCGCCGCTTGCATCACCGCCGCTTCTCCAGGTGGCCCCGCCCCCAGCGTGCTGCTCCCCACGATCGAGACTCACCCACACGTCCTTTGCCCTGTACTCCCTCACGGAGACCCCTCGGAAGTGATCATAGTAGGCGAGGAAATCCTCCGCATATTCCTCATCAAGGCCTTCACCATCACCGTGCTGCCCATCGGAACGCTCCCCAATGGTGCCTCCGCCTTTTCCTACTCCCCTCTGCCGAATCCTGTTCAACTCGTGCATTAGGAAGTAGCTCACGTACCACTCACTCGTGATTATCGGGGTGTATATTAATATGAGTCCATCCTTCAAAAGAACAAAGAGGCAGGTTTCTATCCATGGGATATTTTCACTAGGGGCACCAAAGCAGTAATCTACTACGAGATTTTTGTACTTGTTCTTTTTAGCTAGCTGTTTCTTTTCCTTGCTTAGGACGTGGTCAGAGGCGAAATCGGTTCTACTTCTTGGTGAGACCACCGCTAAATCGGTACTTATGGGATGGTTGCTAGAAGCGTTTTTTCCCACCCCATCTGTGTCTACTGCGATTATGTTGATGTGTCCGTCTTGGCCATTTTGGCCTTGTACGAAATTTACTTTATCGTGATTGGGACAAGCTTCTACCCCTTGTGTGTTGTTCCCATGGTACTGTGGAAGGCCCCTCCTCTGCATCTGTTCAGTGGTACTTGGACCAGACACCACGTCTCGCAAGTGGAGAGACGAATTGATCTCCTCCATTTTGTACAACTCCCTTTTTATGTCTTCCAAATTCTCCTTCTTCAATTTTCGCTGGATAACCTCCACGTCAGGAATGACTATTTTTATTTCCTCCCTGGCTTCCCCCTCTACATTAATTAGGCGAATTACGGACTTAAATTTAAAAGGGGATAATTTGGATACCTCCACATGCTCATACGTCAATATGGACACTACATGGTCCGATTTATGAAACCATTCTGCTTTAATAATTTTTCTCTTCGATGGAATGGTCAAACGTTTGTTGTGTAATAGGTACTCTCCTAGAATGAGACTTTTA
>NC_020406.1:464949-477877 GCF_000321355.1 Plasmodium cynomolgi strain B
TTTTTTTTTTTTTTTTTTATGAGGATAAGTTCTTTGCTTGAAAGGATGAATATGTCCTGTTCATTTGGGTCGACATGGATCTGAACAAAAAACCCATCTACTTCGACGTCATAGTTGGGAATTTCCACCGTCATTTCTTCGTATGAGCAAGGAGCACTACTGTTTCCGTGTCGATGTGTCCCTAAGACGACGTAGCTGGTTGGGAACAGGTGTGTTCTCTCGCAGCTTGGTCCTGTTCCCCCGTTGAGTTCATCCCTGTGCTCGCTCAGGTTGTCTCCTCTTTTCAGATTTCCCTCCCGATATGCGCCGTCGCCCTTGCCCAACTTCTCGCACCACTGTCTCAGGATGAAGTACGCGCTGCTGTGGCCACGCCCCCTTGCTCTGTTGCAACTGGGTAGAATTCCGCCAAGGTTGCCAAGGTGGCAAGCCGGGCTACCAGCTCTACCACCGCCAACTACACCGCCAACTACACCGCCATCTTCACCGCCATCTTCGCCATCTTCGCCAGCACCACCAACTGCGCTAGTCGACGAATCGGTCGCAGCTGACCCCCGCCTGAGGTGGCAAAACTTCAGGTCTAGGAGGTGATCATGCTTCTTCTTCTTGATCAGGTAGGACTCCTCGAAGGGGACATTTTTCTGCACGCAGTTAATCCTACTCTGGTTAACTGCCAGAAGGGCGTATTCCAGCAGGTTCTCCGACGAGCCATGTGGATGCTGCCGCGCCATTTTTTAGCTGGGCTGTGTTCACAGTGGGACGGCGGGGCCGCGCAATCCGAGCGTTGTCCGAGCGCGTACTCCTCCTGGTATAGGTAACTTTTTTTTGTGCCCAAATGAACCTGTGCGGGGAAGACGCAGACCGCTCAGATGGCTATACCTGGGCACGGCTGCGTAACTGTCCTCTCATTTGCGCCTCATAACGGTTACTTCTTGGAGGAGGAGGGGGCGGAAAATAAAAGCCAACGTGGGGCTACATGTAACGGAGGATCATTACAACGGGGGGTGGGGGGTGCGAAAATAACGGAAAAAGAGTTGGCAATAAGTTTTCTTTTAACGGAGAGGAGGGTCACTACGCATAAGTCGTTCGCAGAGATGCAAGCATGACGTAAAAACGTGCTTATGTGGTATACGTGCGTGCGTGCTTGGGCATGCAGGCAAGCTGTATGGCAAGCTGTAGGGCAAGCTGGCATACACATACACTCGACCGACCGACCGATGGACCAACCGACGGACCACCCGATGGACCACCCGATGGACCACCCGATGGACCACCCGATGGACCAACCGACGGAACAACCGATGGACCAACCGACGGAACAACCGACCGACCTTCGCGTGAGAAAACTTGTTCACCCTCATGCAACGAGTGAGCAAAAAGCCGCATTATTCACTTCTTTCATTTTTTTACTTTTTCTTTCTCTGTTCATGCAATATCTTCCAAACGAAATGGAGTGCCCCATTCGTTGATCGATCATTTCGTGTCGACTGGCGAACCCCTCATATGGTAAGTAATTTTTTTTTTATGAAAGAAAACGATACAGCAGCAGGTATGCCAAAATGGGAAAAAAGTCCGCAAGCACGGACAGAAGCGGCGACCTTGCGTTTGCGTATATTCGGCGCTCTTCCCACGGGGGCTCTCTTCCCAGGGGGGCTCTCCTCCTCATCCATTTCGCTTCACCTATCTTAAAATGGTTACCTATTTTTATGATACCCTTTACAGCGCTTATACCGTTGCTACGTGCGATAGAAGCGAAAAACAAATTTAAAAAAAAAAAAAAAAAAGAGGCCACGAATGGCGCAGTTTTTAAAAGAGGCAAACATAAACGCAGGGGAAACGAATGAATAGGCTTGTTTTCAAACGCGTTCAAAAAGGGGCGCTCTACGACGCTTCTATGGCGCCTCTATGGCGCTTCTACGTGAGCAGGCAACAGCTATATGGGCTGTCAGCACACAGGGGCATAAGAAGATGCCCCTACATATGCACAAAAAAAAAAAAAATGGGGATTCAGATTCAGCTAGACCATACAGAGAATGGGAGGAAGTGCTAATCTCGTTGATCGCGCTGATCTTGGTGGCGTTAAAGACATCGGTCAAATGGGGAGATCCGGGAAATGCCTCGACTTGACTTGCTGCATTTACCTTTTATTCCTCGCCACAGCCCACGGCGCATCAGGCGCACAATCCGTGCGGGTCGCTCCCCTGTGCACCAACTACAACAGGTAAAATGGATCCACCTGCCAGTAGCCACCCTTGTACAAAATAAACCCTTCGTTGTTCACTGCAAAGAAGGAGGAAAAAAGCGAAAATGTGTTTGAGCACATAAATTGAAGTCTCCATATGGTGAGCTCTAAGACTGGGGGAAAGCAACAATCTACTTCGGCCCCAACAGAGGTACTCCCCTCCCCCCTCCTTGGCAACAATGTTCACGTGTCTGCCATGGAGAATTCCACCGTCGTTTGGGTACATGCTACACTATGAAGGGGCTCTCCAGCAGTTTCGCTTAAACGGAGACAGCCGTAGGGGTTGCACGGCGGGAGGACACACATCACACAAACAGCACGAACGCAGCCATAAAAACCTACAGTAGTGAATTAACGCTTCGTCCGAGATGTACGACTCCGCTGAGAGGATGACCGTCTTGGCTAGGTTACGCAGGTCCTGCAAAAAAAAAAAAAAATTGCACAGTACTGTATCATCGTTAGGGGGAGTGAAACGGTGGGCACTGGTAGCTACGACAAGACGTTCCGAGCAGAGGCCAACTGGAGGGCCTCTCCACTTGATTGCGGTGCGCACCGCTGCGAACCCACCTTGTTGAAAATTTTATTTTCGCCCTGCTTCACCAGCTGAATGATGCCCTCCTTGAATACGTTCGAAATGGCGGCGGCCGACTTCCCCCTGCTTATCCTGCTGGCCGTTTTTTCTCTAAAATTGAGCGTTTTCAAGTACGAAGGGTAGAAAATCGTTTTCTGGTAAATCTCCACGACCTCCTTCGCATGGTACAGTGTTACGACATTCGAAAGATCCCCCCTTGCCCTGGCTTGGCATAGACGAATTAAGGATTCCAATTGCCTTATGGTGATGGGAGAGCTTATATGACTATGTGTAGCGGAGAGACTTCGTAAATGCAGATAAAATTTTCTTATGTACTTTTTAGCTTCATCGGATAGAGTGGGGAAAATACATTTCCTGCAATATTTTATGAAGACTCCGAGGAGCTCGACAGGTAGGTAGCTGCGTTCATCGATTTGTTTACACTTGTTCAGCAGGTCATTTTTTAGGGAAAACATATCCTCATCGTCGCAACCGCTGCCATCGCTGCCATCGCTGTCATCGCTGTCATCGCTGGCATCGCTAGCATTGCTAGCATGGCTTCTATGATCACCCGGCCGATCCTCATTGGGAACACCTTTTTTGTGAGCATCTTTTTTGTGTGTGCCCTGTGGGTTTCTTTCCCTTTCACTTCCCCTTTCAGTTCCCCTTCCCCTTCCCCTTTCCCGTTCCTTTCTTCTTCTTTTTTTTTTCCTTCTCCCCTGCGCATCATAGCTGGAATTAATGAGGTAATTCGAGATCCGGTAATCTTTCTCCTCCGACATTTTATCCGTTAATAAGAAGACTAGGTCGAACCGAGATAACAAAGGGAAGGGAATTTTGATATTTTCAAAAATAGTTTTATTGTAGTTGTATTTTCCTTCCTTTGGGTTGGATGCCGCAATGATGGAACACCTGGTCTTGAGATTGCATACGATCCCAGCTTTGCTTATGTTAATGCATTGACTTTCCATACACTCAAGAAATGACTGCTGATCAGTTAGAGATATTTTGTCCAGTTCATCGATACAGCATATGCCTTTGTCTGATAGAACTAGTGCACCTCCTTCCAGGGAGTACTCATTATTTGTGGCGTCTTTAAATGCACATGCAGTTAATCCGTTAATGCTGGTCGATGTGCTACAAATGAATAAGCTGTTTTCGATGATGTTACTTACGTACTGAAGAATTCTGCTTTTTCCTAATCCTGGATCTCCTATGAGTAGATTGTGTATATTTCCTCTCCTTTTTATTTGCTTGTACTCATCATATATCGTTTTTCCTCCGAGGAGACTGAGTAACATGCCTGCCTTTATATAACTGTTCATTATGATACGTGGACAGAGGGAGGCTACGAGGAGGTAGAATTTGTTCTTTCCGTATTTGTGCATGTCTTCCAGGAATTCTAGGACCTTCGCGTCGAACTGCTTGTTCTGGTTGAAATGGTGCTCATCGTTCGGGTCGTCCGGGTGCGGCGGCTGTCCCGGGTGCGGCGGCTGTCCAGGGTGCGGTGGCTGTCCAGGGTGCGGTGGCTGCCCCGGTTCGGTTGGCTGTCCCGGTTGGTTTGGCTTCCCCGGTTCGGATGGCTGCCCCGGTTCGGGTGGCTGCCACAACTGGTTCGTTCCGCTTGGCCAGGTTATTTGGCACTCCTGGTTCATCCCGTTGGGGTGGGTTGTCCATCCAAGTTCTCCCGTCTCTCCCTCGCCGCCGTAATCGCCTTGCCCCCTTTTCCTCTTCCGCTCAACCCCCAAGCTCTCCTCATCGATGTAATCCCCGTACATGCACAGCTCGTCGTCATCCAATTGGAGGTCTTCCAACATTGAGGAGGTCTCTCTGTTCGTATCTCCTACCGTAGGGGGGTCTTCCCCGGTGTTTCTTTTCTCCCCGTTCGAAGTGGAAGCCTTTTCTACTGAATCACCAAATTGAGGCACCCCGTTTTGGCTATCCCCCGAAGTGGTAGCTACACCTTCGCTTAGCATCTCACCAATGCCTGCACAAATTAGCGCCTCGTAGGTATTCATTTCGATGGAGTTATTCACCGTACTTGCGTCAAAGGAGACGTTCGTTTTGGCCTTAATGTCTATTTCGCTAGTGGCGATATAATTGTCCCCTCCTAGGGGCCTGTAATCATTAGTGCAAACAGGTGTTGCGTTGTTCTCAATGTGGGTTAGGCTTCTCAGGTGGGTTCCATTTGGGGTGTCTCCAAGCGAGGGAGGCTTCTCCCTACCCACGGGGTCTCCCTGAGTAGCGGCTGATTGGTCTGTTCCCACGGGGTCTCCCTGAGTAGCGGCTGATTGGTCTGTTCCCACGGGGTCTCCCTGAGTAGCGGCTGATTGGTCTGTTCCCACGGGGTCTCCCTGAGTAGCGGCCGATTGGTCTGTTCCCACGGGGTCTCCCTGAGTAGCGGCCGATTGGTCTGTTCCCACGGGGCCCCCCTGAGTAGCGGCTGATTGGTCTCTACCAATGGAGTCCCCCTGAGTAGCGGCTGATTGGTCTCTGCCAATGAGGTCCCCCTCTTTTCCCCCATCCAGCTTATCCACATTTGCACCCTTCTCGTCACAAGAATAGAGGAGCATCTTTTTCTCAATTTTATCAAAGTAGGACTCCCAGAGCAGAGAATTGTAAAGCTTGTTCTTTGTCTCCTTGACCTTCTCGAAATTGAAGGAGCTGTTATTCAGGTACTTCTTCGATGATAAGGGGAAAATAGAAAGACAATCTACGTACATATTATATATAGAATTTTTCCCATTAATTAGATAATTATTATTGTATGAGATGACTTTGAGTATTCCTACAACTTCGACATAATTCCCTGGGACACAAGAATTTATAAAGAATTTGGAGACTTCCAAAGTAACTGTTAGATTTTTTACATTGGAATCTCCCATTTCATTCATACTACTTAAAATTTTTTTATTTTCTTTCAGGATAATCTTTTGATATTCTATCGATTTAGCTGATTCCCTAATTGGATGGAAATTCCGACTATCACAATTAGGGTTAGGACATTTTTTTGGGGTATCAAATTTTCCATCTGTAAATTCTACTTGGATAATTCCTTTGCATTTATCACAAATAAAATCAAGTTTGGTGATTAGGAGTTGGATGGGGGATACTCTTAAGACGCTTCCTCGAAGACATATGAGTTGATTAACCTTTTCACTTTTTAGATTTTCAAATTTGTTTAGCTTATTCCAGTTGTATATATAGATGGTGATTCTATTTGTTAGGAAGTAGGACTTGAAAAATTCTGATTCCTTGTAGCGGTCACACTTGAGTTCGTTGATTAGGGGATCGTCATTTTCGAAGTCGCTGATTTCGTCTCGTCTGATGAAGGGGCTCCGGGGGGAGGCGGCGGCGGTGCGCATTACCGCGGATCGGATACCGAGGTGGCCCCCGCCCATGAAGTAGGCACCACCGCCGAGATGGTTTGCAGAGCCACCTCCGAGATGGTTTGCAGAGCCACCGCCGAGATGGTTTGCAGCGCCACCGCCGAGATGGTTTGCAATGCCACGCAGCTGAGTGCCAACTGTGAGCTTGTCCTTCCTGATTTTACTCGCACTGTCGCTGCTGTGCCCCCCGCTGCTGTCACTGCTCGTGCTGCACACATCATCCCTCCCCAAGGCGGCCTCGAACCTGATGCCCTCACTCACCTCCACAGGAACCTCCTCCGTACTCACCGCTTCTATGTCTAGCATCTTACACAACAGCAAGTGCAGAGCCAATTTCATGAACTTCAAAACGATTTCTGGATTTTTCTTCAGCTCGTGTAAATATACTTCATTATTCGGAGGGGCGTTTCTGTTTATCAATTTTTTGTTGTCCAGGAAAAATTCCAAGTTGAGGACGATTTCCTTGTCTACGTTAAACAGGCTGTTCCAGTTATTCTTGAAGAAGGTCACCCAGCTTAGAATCAGCGTTTTGACCTCGTCTGCCAGGGGGGTGTATATAGCATATGCACAGGTGTATAGCGGCATATGCACAGGTGTATAGCAGCATGCGTGCAGGTGTATAGCAGCATATGCACAGGTGTATAGCGGCATATGCACAGGTGTATAGCGGCATATGCACAGGTGTATAGCAGCACATGCACAGGTGTATAGCAGCATGTGTGCAGGTGTATAGCAGCACATGCACAGGTGTATAGCAGCATATGCACAGATGTTTGCACCCAATTCACAGGTGGGGTGCCGCCCTTGTCTTACCATTCAGCTCCGACTGGTTAAAGTAAAGGTGCACCAGGGTGTCCATTTCGTCCTCGTCCAAAGTGGTGCTCAGTTTTTCCTACACACATATATATATATATTTATTTATTTCCCCTCCTTTTTGCTTCTTTCCTCTGTTGGGGTCAGTCCTTCCCGCTGAAGAGGCGCATCTGCGTGGGGAACGTTACATACATGAACATCGAAAGCAGTCCCTCCTTCGTCATCAGCGTGAATTGTATTCTTCGATCATACACGAGAAAAAAAAAATAAATAAATTGCACAAAGTTATCATGATGATTTGCTAAAAAGACAATTTATTTTTTCATCCGAAATGTTTGTAGCACTTTTCTTCATTGAAGTTGTTTCAAAATTTTTCGAAAAAAAAAAAAAAAAAATAAACACTTTATAAAAAATTATACACTTGAGAGGATGCAGCGAAAATTTTGGCTTGTCCAGTTGTATGTGTGTACGTACAGGGGGGTAGGGGTGCGGTGGCGTACCGTGCGCGTCTTCTTTTCTGCTACGAGATAAAAAAAAAAAAATGGCACGTGGTGTTCAGTATACGTCTGTGCATACATAATTGTAAAGTTACATGCGTATATGTGTACAACGCATATGTGTACAGCGCATATGCATCTCCTTCTCCAACGAACGGGTTGCCCTGGGCTGAGTGGACAATTTCCAGTGTGCCCCAAGAGCATACTTGTGCATACACAAACATAATGATTTCTCATACATGCAGATCGTTTTTTTATCTTTTTTCCTTTTACCCATACTTTTATCCGTACATACAAATGGGGTGATCTTTTTAAAATCCTTTTTTTTTTTTTTTTTTTGCATACACATCTTCGTAACCATCAAAGGAGGGACATCCCTCCGCCAAGTGGGTTGGGTTCATACCCCCCACGAACAGAAAAGCGAATTGAATGGTCCACCTAGATGAACAAAGTAAAAATAGGAGAAAATGCGAATCACATTGTGTACACTACAGATATGTGATAACCTTTTGGGGAATATTCCTGACAGGATAAAAAGAAAGAACACAGCATGTTGGAATGCTACTTTATTTTTCCAATGGGGAGTAGTCGTTCTGTTCGACTAGCAGAGGCGCAAAAAGGGCGGTGTGAAGGTGGGTAAGGAGAACCTCATAAGGGAAGGTATCTACGCGGTTGCTAAGCCGTTCGCCAGCCGGTGGAGAAATTACTCTTCGGTGAACACTTGTGGGGCTACTCCGCGTGCCTACTCAGCGTCACTACGCCGCTCCTGTTTGCCTTTTTTTCAACCCACTTTTTCCGCTCTGCACCCGTTGGGCATCGCCCCCAAATGGAAAGGTGCTCCAAAGAACTGCCAGTTTTTTACACCCCCAAGTAATGCTCCCTTTAGGTATTCCATGTGAAAAATATTTTCTACTTTTATCACTTAACTTGGGGAAACTTACCAGAGGGATAAACATCTCCCTGGATTTTTTACAACTTGGGAGTGTTTCCCCTTTTTTTTTTTTTTTTTTTTTTTAAATCATTTTAAAAGGAACAATGAACAGGATGGGAGGTTTAGTGAATGGAAGACTTGGCACAGGAGGGGCAGGGGGGTAACCCAATATGATCTCCTTATACAATAATTTTTCCATATCATATCGTACCCATTTTTACACGCGTGTAATTACACACGTGTTAGATTATTCATATGAGCGCTTTCACAAATATGCATGCATTTGTTCCTACCTTTTTGGCACAGCCCGTCGCCTACACATATCAAGAAGGGGTTCGATGCAGGGAGGCAACCATTTGTGTCAGGCAAAAAAAAAAAAAAAAAACATTTCTCTCAGAAGTGGCAATTTTTTTTTCTCTCTGTCTAAGTTGTGTTTTTACAAAATAACGAGGTGCACGTGCGGGGTCTCCCTTTGTTGGCAAGCTGCTCGCATGATTAACGGGGAGTGTGTTCCTTTTTCGCTCCACACTTAACCAAAGCACTGCTCTGTTTAAAAGGCTCCTTTAAAACGCTGCTTTCCCCGATGTGCGCACGTTAAAGGGGTTAAAAACGAGCTTGTGGGTGCACATAGGCGGGGAGCCCCTCATGAAGTGGAGGGGGGGGTAAAGGACCTCCCCCCCTTCCCTCTCTCCAGGGAGAACAGGTGCCCACAAGTACGCCTACATATGTATATTCACCCCAAAGTGCTCATTGTATGTGTATAATTTGACTAGTGGAACAACATCGCACAGTGGAAAAGAGTGCGTATCATGTAACTGTGCCTTTTTTGCAGCTCGTGTTTGATTCTCCCCCTCCACTTTGAGGTGAACATTTGGCACTAAACACACCATTTGCGAAATTTTTTTTTATTTCGTTGTCCCAATGATGGCACGGGAAAAAACAGCGTTAGAGGAAACATGGTACAGTGAGAGCGATCTCGGCTTTGCAAAAATTATTATCCCACTTGCACGAAGTGTCCTCAAACATGTCGCTTAGCAGGGTGAAATTGATAAGGTGAGGAAAGGAGAGCATGTACGAAGGGAACCACATGGGAAGGGCATACAATGCATACGTATACATGTCGCCTACTCGCTCCTATTTGGTCCTTTTTTGCTTTTTTTTTGGGGGGGGTAAAGGTTCGCACATGTGGCGAAGGCATAGGCATTATCACCATTTCACGCTTACGCATTGGCGGCGTACACTTTTTTTTCATGTTGCCCCGCCCGCATGCGGAGAAATGCAACACACTTGCCACATGGCGCTGCCGCGGTCATGTCGCTCGTCAAAGAGAGCACCGCGGTCATGTCGCGTGCCAAAGAGAGGACCGTGGTCATGTCGCGTGTCAAAGAGAGCACCGCCCTCACGAGTACGAGCACACATGAGTGCATGCCAAGAACTATGCACAAATGAGTACATGCGTAGGCCTACGTACAGGCACGTACATACGCATATGTGAAGTGTGCCCATGTGAAGTGTGCCCATGTGGAGTGTACCCATGTGGAGTGTGCCCATGTGAAGTGTACCCGTATGGAGTGTACCCGTATGGAGTGTACCCATGTGGAGTGTACGCATATATATACACTCGGAGGGGGGGAAATGAAATCGGCCAGGCAGCAGCGCCCTTCGAACCATCATATATATACATTGCGTGAGCAACGTGAACCGTCCTCACGGGGGATATGCCACGTGCCGTAAGTATATGTATATGTACCCACGTGCGGGCACATGGCCAAACCTCCATACCCCTCGCGCTCACTTTTTTTTTTTTTTTAACGCAGCTAAATCGCATTGCCATATTGCCATTTTTTTCCCAAGTGGTAAATGCATGGTAAGTCCTTTCACCATTTTGAAAATTAAAAAAAAAAAAAAATCCTCCCAATGAACGTTGGGCATTGTACTTTTTTCTTCATTTTGTTTGCTTATCTTTATACATGCGCATTTAATTTATTTAAAAAAAAAAAAGAAAACGGGAAAAAGCCAAGTTTTATGCGAAGCCACATGAAGAGAAGAGAACAATTTGAAGCGAAATAAATTAAGCGAACGAACAGTCATACTAAGTAGCCGTACGAAATAATTAACGGTTTTGTTAATCCTTCGCATGAAAAAAATAAAATAAAATAAAATAAAAAACGCCAAGAAGGAACATATTTTTTCCATATGCTAAAAAAATACATGAGAAAAAGAGCTTAGCCACTCCACCCCCATACGAAAGATAATTATACTTTGTATAATCAGCAAGTGAACCATTGGGATATCATTCCTTTTTTCTTTTTTTTTTTTACATCCTCAAATTTTGCGAAAGGGAAGGCTGGCTGCTCTTCCGGGCGAAGATGTCAAAACGGGTGAATTACTATGAAGTGTTAGGGGTTCCTCAAGATGCAGACTTAAGCACAATCAAGAAGTCGTATAGGACCTTGGCCATGAAGTGGCACCCTGGTAAGACCACTCGAGGTTGGCAGTGGAGTGGCAGTCGAGTGGCAGTGGAGTGGCAGTCGAGTGACAGCCGTATGACAGCCGAATGACAGCCGAATGACAGCCGCATGACAGCCGATTGGCACCCCTCTCTGAGGGACGCCTTTTTTGTAGATCCCTTTTGCATCACGTGATTCGCGCGCATGTCGAGCGTATCTCCCTGTTAACTTCTTGAGGAGGAAGCGCTCACCCGTTTGTTGCTCCTGTCCGATTTTCCATTTTTGCACCCACCGTGTTATACCAGTTCTGGGTGGAATGTGTGCACATATATGTGGTTCTTTTCGTGTATGCTGCCTAGGCTGCTCACACCGCATAGGCCAAAAAAGTGAAATGCAGCCACCCTCCAAGGGACACATAAAGTGGATGCTAAACCAAAAAATGTGTTTTTCTTCCTTTTTTTTCTAGACAAGAACCCAAACAATAAGGCCGAGGCTACGGAGAGGTTCAAGCAGATTTCGGAGGCCTACGAAGTGCTGTCCGACCCCAAGAGAAGGAGAAAATATGACTGTAAGGAAGTTGAGAGATGGAAAATGGAGAGATGGAAAATGGAGAGATGGAAAATGGAGAGATGGAATAAATGCCCATGCATAAGTTCCATGTGTTTTTTTTCTAATTCACAGAAGGGATTCACATGTTTGACCCTGTCTCTGGATCACATTTGTTTCATATTTGATATTTCTTCCTTTCCCCCTTACCCCTTTCTCCGCAGTGTACGGAACGGATGAGAATTACATGCCGGACGAAAATGACGAGTTTTCCAACTTCCACAAGAATTTCGGATTCAATGATGCTCAAAGGATATTTGAAATGTTCTTTGGAGATTCTACTCCGTTTGGTAATGAATCCTTTTTTAGTGAAGTCATGGGTTCCTCATTTGGTGACAAACGAAGAGGAAGAATGGCAAGATCGAATGACCCTTTCGATAATTTTTTCGGATCATCCTTTAATATCTCCTTTGGCTCATCCAACTTTGACAGTAAGTGCGCTTGGCGGAGTTGCGTCAATCTGTGCAAAGCGGCGCCCGGCCATCCGATACAAGGGGGAAAAAAAAAGGAAGAAAGAAAAAAAGGAAAAAAAGAACAATGGAACAAATGGACAAAGAAATTCCTACTCCGCTGTATCCCCCCCCTTTTATATATGCATAACCAATGGCTCATTTTTTTTTTTTTTTTTTCCCGGCCAGATTTCATGGATGGAGGCTCCTGCTTCACGTCTGTAGAAACCTCAACGTCCAACGGAGGCAAATTTAAAAACCGATTTGTAAAAACATCAACGTCGAAGACGACCTCCGTCGTTAACGGAAAGAGAGTCACAAGAATCGAGACTGTGAAAACGTTGCCCAACGGGACCATCGAGAGGACGGTGACGGAGCGTGAGGAAGACGGGCGAGGGAACGTTAACGTCAGGCAGCTCCCAGCGCACGAAATGAGACGAAACAAGAGGTGAGACAAAACAAGAGGTGAGAATTCGCTTGGCCCCCTGTAGGGAACATTCGAAGGGGGAAAAAATAAAAAATAAAAAAAGACAAAACGGTAGAACGACAAAACGGCAAAATGGTAAAACATCTACATGTCGTGAACGACCCACCCCTTTCATGCACACCGGGCTTGTTGTGCCTGCGCGAATGATGCCCTCCCCCCTTGCTGATCCGCCGTACGTGTACATAATTAACATAATGTGGATGCGAATAGAACCCGGAGGGGTGCGTGTGTATATATGCGTGCTTGTATATACGTGCGTGTATATACGTGCATGTGTGCTCATTACTAAATGGGCGCACGCGCAAGTGCACGACTCCTTTTTGATGTGGCAAAGGTGCTCCCGCTCCGGCCCCATCCATTCTATTCAGCAGTTTGCATATGTTGCCCATAAATAATATTACCAGAGACGGCCCACCCAGAATTAGCCACTTGTCCATGTTACTCATCAAAGCTCCTTTTCCGAATTGCTTCCTACAACTCTACATTTGAAAAAAAA
>NC_020406.1:477997-492706 GCF_000321355.1 Plasmodium cynomolgi strain B
TTTTTTTTCCACCATTCTTTGCATGTTTTTTTTCTTTTTTAATTTCCCCCTCCATTTTTTAAAGCATGGTTCCATGTTACGTCGTGTAGAGGGTGGGCACAGCTGCGCAAGAATTAGTGCAAGCGCGTCAGTGTGATGGTGTGTATATATACATATACATGTACACATGCATATATGCATATATATAAATGCTTGCGTACATACCTGTGCGAGTGCCTCCCCATGTAGAAGCGGAAGGGCATCGAGCGAGTGGGAACCCCCCCCAAGGGCCACATCCCCGTACGTGTGGACACGCGTAGGCGGCGGCATATTAACGTACACATTGTACTATGTTAAAGGTAAACAGCCTTTTTCTTCTTCTTCTTTCTTCTTTCTTCTTTACCTTTTTTCTCTTTTCTTTTTCCCCTTTTTCTCCTTTCTTTTTCTTAAATGCATATGCACCAGCTGCACATCGCAAGGGGGCACTACTTGTATGTGAGACCAATTGGCCAAAAGAGTGACACGAGTTAGACATGTGCATATATGGTCGCAAGAGTTGTTCCATAGATGTGGCTCCCCGTGATGTTATTCCCCTTTTTTTTTCATTTTTTCATGGCGGCAAGGGAAGAAAACACCTGCGAATTGTGCTCTTTTCCATTATTAATTTTTTTTTTTCATTTTAATAAAGTGGATTTTACCCTCATCACGATGTGAGCGAGCAGGTGTGCATGTATTGTATATAAATGAACACACACACATATACATACACACAGGCGGATACCTCTATATGCTTCCTTTTCTACTTATAAAGGGTTGGGTACATGCATGAGTGAACCCACCACGCAATCAAACATTCCTTTTTTTTTTATTCCAAACGTTACAATAATTAAACGCGAAATGCGAAGATGTAAGACGTTATTCACACGTTGACATATTATCGTGCGAGCACATGATGAAAAAAAAAAAAAAAAAAGAAGTGTAACGTGACTCAGCCGAAGGGGTGAAGAAGCTTGGTGGTTACTTCTCCCCTCTCGGGCTTTGTTATCTTCCCGGCTGCACGTTCGGTGGGGTGTAGCGGTTTAGCAGTTTAGCTGCTTATCAGTTTAGCGGTGCAGGAGGGGGAAGGCACTGAAGTGAGTAGATCCTCAGATGCCTGCAATGCGTCGCTGTGCTGATGCAGGGAAATATCCATTTGGTTACCTTATTTGTTAGGTCAAATTATCAGACGGGTTAAAAAAAAAAAAATTTGGAGGAAACGCCCCCGTTGGGGGATTACCCCTCTATTGCCCACTCTGCACTGCCACCCGTTGTGCGTGTCCAATCTGTGTTGCATTAAAAAGCGAGCCGCACATGCACACGTGTGGTGCCCTGTAAAAGTAGGCTTCGATGTTTGTTTACCGTTTTGTATGCCCTTGTGGAGGCATTACTCCCTCATAGTAGTTCTCCTTATACCTGCGCAGCATCTTCGCCATGTGGTGGTCACCCAGAGACTCACCCCCATGGTGCGCTTCCCCATGTTGTGCTTCCCCCGGTTGTGCTTCTCCCTGTTGTGCTTCCCCCGGTTGCGCTTCCCCCGGTTGTGCTTCTCCCTGTTGCGATCCCCCGCGCTGCTTTTGCCCTGACTCGTGGCAGAAATACCTGTAATAGTTTAAAGAGGGGTACTTGTTTATCATGACCTTTAGCATGGCCTGAGCTCGCAAGTCGTTCCTTTCGACATAGCGATGAATCAACTCATCGGCCAGCAGTTGCAAAGGATCCATCAAGGGGATGAGATCGTCCTTCTCAGGCTTCCTATCATACGGGTAGAGAGCCATCCTACGCGCTACACAAATCGCTTTAAAAATTTGAATTTGCTGCTTCCTCGTAGTTAAATTTATTTTACGAGGTAAGATGAGCCCATTTTCTCCAATAAAGTGATGCAGCAGATGAGTGTGTCTCCATATAAAGGGACATTTCAAATTAAGTAATTTTTTTCTATCAACGTCTGGGTTCCAATACTTTTCACTTTTGTCATTACATACGACTGATTCTCCAGCACAGGAGTCTTTATCCAATCCGAAATGGGAACTATACTCCCCTGAGTAGGGGTTATACAATCTGTATTGCTCCTTAAGTGACCTCTTAATAGATCGCCTTTGCTTTTTCATCTCCACCAGGCTAGCCACTTTAGTGTACTCACTAAATTCAAAAACGATTTCTCTCCTCATGTCTGTCACTTCTTTGAAGGGATTCCAATAAGGATCAATATAAATAATATCTTTATAATTCAAATGGGATATGTTTTTTTTTTTTTCATTAATTCTTTTAAATATGTCACCAGTTAATTTTATTTCTTCTCTGCTTAGTTCTTCTATCACAGGAGACACATCATACTCTACGCTATTTTTGTCGACTTGCTTTTTCTTTCTGTAGATTTCTTCTAGGCATTCGTCGAATAGAGCGTTGCTGGATGTTTCTTTGGTGACCTTTACGTCTTCCAAGCTAGTTGGACTAGGTGACGTGCCCCCGCCATTCGACTTGGCCGAGCCATTTGAACTGACCGAACCATTCGACTTGGCCGAACCATTTGAATTGGCCGAACCAGTTGAATTGACCTGCTTCACATCCCTGCTTCCACTGTGGAGTCCCCTGGATCGGGGGAATATACCTGCGCTCGTACGCGCAGTGCGCCCCCCTGGGGCCAGCATACTAGGCAGGACACCCCGTATGAGCAGCTTCCTGGTAGGGGCCATTTTTCACCCTGTGGATAGCAAGGCAGCAGTGCGGTGTTGCCTCAGCTGACTTACTGTTACACACCTGGGTGGAATGAGCGCACTGTGAGACGTGCTGACTTCAATGCAGGGAGGTGCAACGGAGTGAGGGCGGCCCCAACGGGGCGGATCAGCCTTAAAGCATATTCCCCCTAGGCCTACCCATGCAACTGCGTGCCACTTCGTACCAGTGCTATGCTGTGCCTGGTTGAGGCTTTCTCACCTATTTGCGCCAACCCGTTTGGTTTGGCAAGCAGCACGTGCAAATGGTATGCGTTCGTTCAGCAGGAGTCCTCGCTTCTTCGTTCGGCAGGCGTCCTTGCTTCTTCGTTCGTTCGGCAGATGTCCTCGCTTCTTCGTTCGGCAGGCGTCCTTGCTTCTTCATTCGTTCGACTGGCATCCTCGCCTCTTCGTTCGTTCCTTCTTCCTACCCCTTGCGGCATCTGGGTGGTATCTGCATCTCCCCACTCTGCGCCCTCACGTGCTCGTTCTCACGTGGTTGTTTTTTTTATATTTTTTGCACGAGGAACTGCTAAGGTTCGCTGCCAACTGCTAAGGGCCAACCGTGTCACCATATGAGGAGCCGCGTTTTATCCCCCCGGAGTGATTTCCACAGATGCGTACAGCACGTGCCTCTGCACGTTTGATGCGGGCCTCCCTGGCAGGATTTTTCGCCCAATATTTTGGGCACTGCGCATGCCACAGCGTGCATCTGAGTCCATTTCTGATATGATGATGATTGGGATGTGCTTGCTTTTTCTCACTGCCATTATCTCCTGCGATAGCACTGCTATCTCACCGTATACCTGTGTACCCCTCCCCCCTTTTGCAATTCAAATGCACAAAACAAGGAAGGAGTAAAATAAAACAGCGCCATCATTCGCAGGCTCTACTTGTTCACCTGGTGGAAATTTTATCCTTTAAAAAATCATGTACATTTAACCATGCCTTTTTTTTTTTTTTTTTTTTGGCACATGATATGCATCCATTTGCATTACCATTTAGCTGTATGTGTCATTTCACATGAGTTTATAAAAATATTTTTTCCGAGTTACCTTTTTTTTTTTTTTCTTTTTCACTCCCACTTTAGTATTAATCAGACGATTGGCTCTGTAATGCAGTCTTATTGTGTTACACTTTTCCCTTTCCCCTGTGAACACCCGTGTGTGTGCATTTAGGCGTAGTCTAGTCTAGGCCATGTGAAAATTTGTTTTTACCTCAGTGGGAGGGGACGTATAACAATTGGTTAGCGAGTGTTTTACCTTCCTACTCTGCCTCCCATTTTGAGTGCCTTTTTTTTTGTTCTTTTTATTCCGCTGGTTCTTTTGTTCCGCTTGTTCTTTTTATTCCGCTGGTTCTTTTGTTCCGCTTGTTCTTTTGTTCCGCTTATTCTTTTTGTTCTTTTTGTTCTTTTTGTGCTTTTTGTGCTTTTTGTGCTTTTTGTGCTTTTTGTGCTTTTTTTGCTTTTTGTGCTTTTTGTTCCTTTTTGTGCTTTTTGTTCCTTTTTGTTCCTTTTTGGAGGAAAAGATTACCCTAGTGTGCACGTGCATGCTTGTCGAGGTGGGTAGTCATACCAGTGTGTCTTTGTAAAATAATAACTGCTATTGTGCAACTGGCGTTGCTACTTTTGTTCATTTTTTGTAATTTGTTTGTTTCGTTTGGGGTAGTGTATGTGCCGTGCAATGTGTGGTCTTATTGTGTTCCTTTTTTTTTTTTTCCTCCTCTGCGCGTGACAGTTTTAACCCCCCGCAGAGGTACGGCTGCGCCTCGAAAAGATCACAACCGAAGGAGACACACACACCGATGTGGTGACTCCCATTCCGACGCGGTAACTGCCATTCCGATGTGGTGACTCCCATTCCGGCGCGGTAACTCCCGTTCCGACGCGGTAACTCCCGTTCCGACGCGGTAACTCCCGTTCCGACGCGGTAACTCCCATTCCGACGCGGCAACTCCCAATCGTAGCAATTGTGAAGTACCCACGTGTCGAAGGAGGGGAAGAAAGAAAGATGCACTCTCCACTGAGAAAAAGAAAAAGTACTTGCTCTTCGGTAAGAAGGACTAGCATAGCTTTAAAGGATAACTCTCCTGAAGTCCTCACATTTGGTATGCCCAGCTGGAAGTGTCTCTTCATTTGTTCGTCACCTGTGGGTGCATTCCCCCTCATCCATTTTTTGTCCCATCCGTCCAAGTAGTACTGTTCTATGAGAGGAATAAGCGGGTGGAAAGGAGTGAACGCGAGAAAGCAACGCAAATTGGATGCCTTTTTTTTTTTTTTTCGTAAAGTTTCCACCTTTTTTGGTGAGTCGAGTCTTCCTGTTTGGCGACTATGAGTTGCGCTATTTTGTCGTGCGTGTCTTTTTTTTCTTTTTTTCTTCCCTAATTGCAGAAGCGACATTTTTTTTACTCATCATTTTAAGGAGGCAGAAGGGTTCGTTTTGTTAAAACGTAGGGGTGATTTGATTTTGGTGTATATACTGAAGGCGGTTGGTCCCTCATGAGCACGCAGGGCACTGGGAGCCATGTCGAGTAGACGGAAGGAGTCGACAGTGGAGAGGGAGCTGCGTCAGAGGTATGAGCGACTGCAACGGATTCGTCGGCGACAAATTCGGGGGTGCCATCAGGAGGTGCCAAAAGTCGATAAAGAGATAGATGCTCCAAACGATGAAAGGATGGCTGCTCCAGAAGACGGTGAAGCGTGCGGGAGAAGGAAGTACCGGAGGAGGCGCGAAGCGCAGAAGAAAGGCGGCAAAAAGGAACAGATGACTGAGGAACCCAAAGAAATGAGGCATCTACAGAACCCGTATCCAACCTTGGGAGAAAAAGGAAAAACGAAAAGGAAGGAATACCCATGGGAAAAAATAAGAAAGGAAAAGGAGACCCATTTCTATGATGAAATAAATCTGAGTAAAAGCGATAAAATGAGGAGTATTAACGATCCCTGGGAAGGAAAACACAGCAAAGGTAACAGTATGGTAGTGGGACACACAGAAATAACGTTAACAAACGGGGACAACACAAGTACAAACAAATGGGGTACTCCTCATATACAGAAACAAACGAACGGTGAACGAGAGGTTCAGGGGGGAGAGATGTCCTTGTGGAAGGAAAAAACAACATGGAGAGAGGTCACTGCTGAACAAGAGAAGCCACAAGAACAGGGGATAGAAAGTTATTTCTCCACGAACAGTTTGCAGAGGGCACAAATGCAGATCGATCGGTGGTTAGACATGTGGGTGAAAGTAGGGGTAGACATAACGAAACTCACAAGGAATGATCACGTACAAAGTATGAGAGAAAAAGCGGTCATGATGCTGGTAAGGTGGGTAGCACATGTTAGGGATGAAAAAAGATACTACTCAAGTGATACTGAAAAAAAAATTGAAGTTAGCAAGGAAGAAATTGATCAAAAGATCGACAGTGAACAGAAGAAACTCAAACAAGGTAGAAGGAGGATGCGAGGGAGAATGGTTAGGAGGACTAACAGGAGGAAACAAAGAATTCAGGAACTTAAGCTGGAACATAAGAGAGTTAAACAGAAGTACTACGATATTTCGAAGACGAAAAAACATGCACAAGTAATAACAACAAGTAGGAAGGGATATTTGTGGATGCACGAATGGTTCGAGATTATGGTGAGGGGGTATATTCGTTGGCAGTATGACATATGGGGGCAGGACATGTGGGCTCTTTATGGGGCTCAGAAGGGGGAGGAGCAGATGAGGGAGGAGCAGAAGTGGGAGGAGCAGAAGTGGGAGGAGCAGAAGGGGGAAGGGGAGGACACCGATGGTGCCCAGAATAAGTTGAGCGACGAAATGATTACTCAGGGTGAATGTACCCAGGACGTGATTGACGAGGAGGAAGCCATTCGAGATGCCTCCGCTAGGGTGAACCCTGGAGAGGGCACGCAATCGCTAGACATCTGTTCGAAAGGCAGCTCTTTGCGAGATCCATTTGTAAAGGCCCCCTCAGTGAGCAGCTCCTCTACAAGTAGTTCCCCCTCCAGTAGCACCTCCCCATCAGTCCTCGGATCTCCCAATGGTGCTACCTCTCACAGCGCACCGAGGGAGGAGCAGAAGAATGGTCCAGCTGATCCAGGCGGTGAAAAAGGACATATCGAGAAGGGGGAAAGTGGCTCTCCCCAAGTTGGCCAGCTGCACGAGAAGGGTGATGTAGTGAGGAGCGTCCATGTGGAGGGATCAGCGGAGGGGGGCGGCCCCATGTTGGGAGATTTTTCTTCCAAAGAGGATTACGAAAGAGGAGAGGACAACTCGTGCGACAGAGCTCAAAGAGAAAGCGTCATAACGATTCCTAACAATGTGGTAGCTGATGAGAAGAAGGCGGGTGCCGTCATTTGGAGAAAGCATGCCGGGAAGAGCGGAAGCAGCAGCAAGAAGAATAGGGGCGGTGATGGCGGCGGAGGTGATGGCGGCGGAGGTGATGACAGCTACAGTGACGATGGCGGCTGTAGTGGCGATAGTGACGAGAGTGACGATCGCGGGAACAAAAGTGGGAGTCACGCTAAGAACAAAGAAAGGAAAAAAATTTCCCTGTTCGGTCAGGTAAAACCAGTAGACATCATAAACCGAGGGGTAGACGCTTACCCGATTTTACGTAACGAACAGAATCTATACGTGGATGTCCTGATCATCGGTTCGGGGATCTCCGGACTGGCTGCCTCCTACTATCTAAACAAATGCAACGCAGAAATTTTAGTCATTGAAGGAAGGGATCGAATTGGAGGAAGAGCCTACTCCACCATTCTTCCCGAGAGAGTAATAAATAACAACTTGCTCCCAGAGACGGTGGTAGATTTAGGAGCCAATTATCTTCACTGTTGTGAAAATGCAGATGTACCAACTGATAGTAAGGTGCATTCAAATAAGGGGGGAAAAACACATGAACAGAAGTACTGTACAAAGAAGGAAACACAGTCCATGGAATCGGGACTATCCATGGGTACAGATAAAGGTACAAATACGAAGAGTAAAAAAGGAAGGAAAAAAAAATATCATAAGAAAAATAACAAAAGGATGAAATGTAGAGTTACATCTGATGAGAAGAAGGAATTCGGTTCTATGGACCCCAGTAAAATGGACGAAATGGAGAAACGGTTATCAAATAATGTGGACTTGTTCAAGCAGCAGTATGCCCAGTTGATGGCACAGTTTGGAGAGATTCCCCTGCGCGGGAGGGCCCAACAGCAAGGCAGAGATCTCATAGGGGAGAGTCACTCCCCCCAACAAAGTGGAAACAGGCTTGCAGGGAGATGTACTCACCGCCTAGACGAAGAAGACGCGCAGCACTCATATAGCGATTGCAATTACTTCCAAGCAAGGAAACAAAAAAAGGAAAAGAAAAAAAAGATCAGAAAAAATATCCTCTTTATGGTGAAGTACAACATTGATAATATATGCCACCTGTACAGCTATATATACAGACAGAGGGGATGGAAAAAAACGAAAAAAGATTTATTAAAATTTTTAAAAGACATAGATGAAAATGTATGTCTGTATACCTACCTGAGTGACAGCTGCCTCAGTGGCGATTCTTCTTCTTCCCCTTCTCCCTCTCCCTTTACTTCTACTCCCTCCTCCCCCTGCTTCCCCCCCTTTGGAGACAAACAACAACCAGTTGTTAAAGAACCACAACAATGCTCCAAAAGTGAAAATAAAAAATTAAAAATACTCTCCGTCAATAAAGATACAAGAAGGAGGAGAGCTTACGACAAATCTGTAACTCAACTCGCAAATAAATTAAAACCAAAAATTTCTTTGGTGTGTGGAAGGGACAACTGGGAATCCACCTTCTATGCTTATTGGTATAATAATGAAAATGGAAAACAAATTCAGAGCTTTAAAATATATAGAATGAATTTACTATGTGATAAAATTAGGGTTAGGGCTGCCAGGAAAATAAGAACATCTCTTTTCATAAATAATAATACGGTTGATACGACTGTCGATAAATATCCCTTCTGTGTAAATTTCCCTGGGGGAGTAACCCATCATTTGGAAAAGGACAGAGAGTATCACTCGGTCTCTGTGCAGGGTGGAAAAAGGACGTACGGTGGGTATGAAGCAAAGGGGAAGCAGAATATATCACAGCTGCAGCAATCGTGTGAGTTGTACAGTTGGGAGAAAGAGAATGCCCCGGAAAGGAGAATCACGTCGCATCTTACCAGTATGCACATCGCGGAGGAACAAAGGGTCAAGCGAATGAGGGTGACGGGCGACTCCCCGTCGGAAAGGAAAAGCACGTTGAGGGGTCACTCCCCGTCGGAAAGGAAAAGCACGTTGAGGAGTCACTCCCCGTCGGAAAGGAGAAGCACGTTGAGGGGCGACCCCCCGTCGGAAAGGAAAAGCACGTTGAGGGGTCACTCTCTGTCGAAGAAGAAAAGCACGCCGAGGGGCGACTCTCAGTCGAAGAAGAAAATCACGTGGATGGGAGGAGGAGTGGAAAAATACGACAAGGATTCAATCATCTACGAAAACTATTACGACTACGGAGAGGAGTACTATCGAATTGTGAAAAAGAAAACTGAATCAACTGTATCGACTAAGTCAACCGTGCGAAGTCATAAAAAAGATATTAATAAAACCCTTCTCTTTAAGGAAAACAACGAAAGGAGAAGCATGTGGGATCTATTAATCGAATGCATAGAAGAAATACTTGAAGAAATGAATATCCACCAGGGCAATTTGTCACTCGAGGAGTGGAAAATATTAATGGTTATGTTACAGTCGAGATATGGCTATGGAAGTGATTTAAGGGAGACTTCCATAGCCATGTGTAGACTTCCATTTTCTACCTACATGGATATTGACGTATGTCCAGAGTATGGTACCGATGAGTATATTTCAAAAAATTTAAAATATTACAATAAAATTAAGAAATGTGAACAGATGCCGCATGTGTCGAGGTTTAAGGATATCACTAGTGCTGATCAGATAGTCCTGGATGGGTGGAAATGGCTCATCAATTTTTTATCTGAAGATGTACAGAACAGAATTCTTCTCAACACAGTGGCTGAGGTTGTTCACATAAAGGAGGAACATACCTTTTGGGGTAGCAACTCCAAATTTGTACATCATGCTGCTCACCAGCAGGGTGATCATCTATTCATTAACACACCGGGGGAGTTCCCTCCACGTGGGGGTCCACAGGCTGGCACCTACATGAGCAACTCCCCACATTGTGTAAGGCACTCTACTGGGAATTACCCATATGGGGATGTCTTTTATAAAGGTGCAACCCATGATGGGAAGGGGATTCACTTTGCCCACAAGGCACAGCACACTGGGGGGTTCAAAAGGGGTCACGAAACCATTAGCGGGGGAGAGGCCCGCCAAGGTTTCGGAGTTCTCCGAAATCGGTGCCAACCAGGGGAAAAACAAGAAAACTATAACGTTATGGTGCAGTGCAAAAGCTACGACACGTCGAAGAAACAAATCAATAAAAATTTTCATGGCACATCGGACCTGACGAATTGCAACTATACCAATGTGAACATCTTTGCCAAGTATGTAATTGTAGCGTTACCACTTGGGTGCTTAACAAATAATGACAAGAAAGAAAAAAAAAAATCGTATTTGCAGTTTGAACCCAAGTTACACCCACTAAAAATGAAGGCATTGAATAACTATAGAATGGGAAACCACAACAAAATAATTTTACGATTTTATCCATTCGATTTTGCTTGGCCATTTGATAGCTTACAGCTAAATTGTATTGACCAGAAATTTCAGTTCCTCAATTTGCATGCCTATGGGAAAATTGGCTGCATTTTAGTGCACTGTTTCCCTCCCTGGTCATGCACCTATGGGTATATTAATAAGGAACATTACATAGTAAACGAATGTTTGTGCACTTTGCATAAGATGTTTGAAAATACTGGAAAGAAGCTACCCATTCTTGTTGATTATTTAATTACCAAATGGCAGGATGATAATTTTTCCTTTGGTTCGTATGCCTATCCCTATGTGAACTGTACTGATAATGATTTAATTTACTTGAGGGCTCCACACCCGATTGATAACCCTAAGGTCGTCTTCTGTGGGGAGTATTTGTCCAAAAGTTATTTCCAGTGTGTAGACGGAGCTTACGACACAGGCATAAGGGCAGCTGAAGATATTGCACATATTGGATTAAAGTTAGCAAGCAGAGACACCAAGTGGTACAATACGGATGTTTTTTTCTTCCCACAAGATACGTGTCCATTTACCAATATCCCTTTGCCCAAGTTAACAAATAACTTACTTGGATTTTACATAACGGATGGAAGTGATGAAGCGCTCTCTGATTATGAAAGCTCTTCGCAGGATGAAGACTTGGCGAACATTTCGAACATTCCTTTGTCTCTCCTCAAGGGGGAACACGATTTTTTGTCCTACTCGCTAAACAATGTTCTGCAATTTTTCGACCATCTGAAGGGTGATGCTATTTGCAAATCTGATGATGGAAAACAAACGAGAGGTAGAGAGAGGGAGAAGCAGAGTAGCGTGGAGGGGGGTGATATAACTGCAGGGCAACCCCATACAGGTATGCTTAAGTACAAGATGGATTCCTCACCATTGGATGAGGACTTCGCCGAGGATTTAGCCCGCAAATGGCTCGCTTCGGGGTCATCGGATTTACCCCTCAACTGGCTGGCCTTGGGCACATCGGGGTTACCCCTCGACTGGCTCTCATTGGTGGGAGTGAATATGCCATGGGATTTACCCCTCAAATGGTTGGTCTCTTGGCCAGCCAATTTCACTCCAGGAAATCGCTTAACTAGGTTATGTATTCCCCCTGCAGATGTGCTATACACACACGGAAGGAGCGAACACTGCACATTTCTGAGAAAAAACTACGACCAGTTCAGCTTATACGTGGACAAATACATAATCAAAGTGAACGATGTGATTTTCCACAATTACAACCAAACGGAGTTAAATTCGATTAAAAAAAAAATCATAGCGCCTGTTTTTTTGAAATCGAAATTTATGCTCTCTCGATATTTATCATCCGTGTTGAGCAAGTATCACCACTTTAGACATTTTACCCAGAGGGAACTATATGCTAAAATTGAAGCGGCGAAGGGTGTACTTATGGACCATTTCGAATGGAGCAATCTGCCAAGTGCTAATTTGAGCTTCCCCTTTTTAAAAGAAAAAATAAATGATCAGCGAAATGCACAAATGAGTGAAGAAAAAAAATGGGAAAGTGAAAAAAGTACTCTTTTTCCCGAACAGACAAGCTGCTGGATGCACAGTGACTATAAAACTCCAACTTGTGGAGCATATGGTGAGATTTTTCCCCATGCCGCATCATCACCTTACACTGGAGGAGGGGTCATACGAATTGGTCAGGACAGCCTGAACGGTTCAGGCAAAAAAGAAGAAAAAATGACCGAGGAGCAAAAAGTATACGAAAAAAATATGAACAGATCAGAAAAAATAAGAGAAAAAGAAAATGAACACATACAGCTAGCTACAATGAGAAAAGAAAAAATAAATCACATGTATGCTCAGAATAGGAAATTAAGCGAACTGAACATATACTTGAAATATTTCTTAAGTCAAAAGTTCACATCAGACAAAAGTGTAGAGGAAAATATCACCTACATAAATAAATATCAAAAATTAAATTAAACTGTACAGGATTTCTTTTTTTTTGTTGTTACCTTTTGAAATATATAATAAAAGAAACAAAATATGATACACACCACGATTTTATTGACTCGAGTGTGATCATTCAGTTGTTGTGCGACTACATATACCGCTTGATATTTTACAAACACGACCTTTTGTGCTATAAGTGCGTGAATGGAGGGGAATTAATCATGTGTGATTTTTTTGGTTGCACGCACGGATGGCATTCCTACTGCTTATGCTCGAATGGGGCAGCAGAAGAGGAGAAATCAGATCGTAAGTGGATCTGTCCCAGCTGCCTCAGCACGGAGTTGTCCCACATTTTTAAGGTAAAATTGAAGGGCCCCCGCAAAAAAAGGGGGAGAAAAAACAAAACGAAAAAAGCAACAAATCGGTGCGATTCCCAGCGCGCGGGAATAGCGTGTTGAATGGTGTTTCCCCCCTTGGGGAACACAACTGAGGTGTTCATTTTAGTAACTTTACACAAATGTAATGTAGGGTTACCCCCCTTTTTTCACTGCTCCTCCATTTCGACTTCTCATTCTTTTCTTCTTCACAGCGGGGCTGCTATAACCAAAATGAAATCATACAGAATTACTGGAAGAGAAGAGTTTACATTTACAAAATAAAGTTCTTTCTCTCGAGAACACGCCGAATCAGGCGACGATTAGACATGTTGCAAGTGGAGCTCAACAAAAGGGTTAACTGAGCTTTCCTTTTTTTTTTTTTTTTGCGTCCATTTCGTTTGACACGTTTGATTGAAGTTGCCACTTTGGTATACCATCATTTTAATTGGCCCCTCTCAACTTGTTTCTTTTTTTCTTTTTTTTTTCGTTTTTTTGTCACATAATTTACTCAGAAATGTACTCATCCCGTTGGTCATATGAAAGTGCCATTTTTGTAAATTTGCATGCACAGTTCTGTAGCTATGCATATGAACTCCGCCTTCACGATTTTTATGTGTACGAAAAATTGGCAGCCGTTCGCAGGGCATTTTTTTTGTTTCTCTGCCCAACTACGCACTCCCATTTAACCGTTGTCACTATGGCGCGTGTGCCCATATTGATATAAGCATACGTTTGGCAAACTGCGATTGTCCAGTGGGAAACACGCTTTTAAGAACATCCGCCATTATAAAGACGCACAGTATCCTCCGAAATGTATACATTGTGCAAAATTGATTTAGCTGATAAATTTACACCCCTTTTTGAGAGAGATATACAGTTGGGAGATACACCAAAAGTGGAACAATTGCATGGCTGGGAAATTAGTCCCCCTGGGGGAGAAAAAAGGCATGCCGCAAAGCGTTCACCCTTTACATCACTTGCACAAACGTACGCAGCGCAATTTTTACACCTCGCAATTTTGTAAATGGGAAAAAATGCATTTTTCTCTTCGTTCGCCACCAGCGAATAGTACGTCACAGCTATTGATTTGTTTCCCCTTGTGCGAGGGGGTAATACATTCCCGAAATAAAAAAAAAAATAAAATAATTGAGTAAGGACCAGCGCCCCCGATTTTCCTTTCATCCTTTTGCATCCCCATTTTGTCTTCGCTTAAAAGGTGCAAATCATTTTGGAGCGTTCAAAATTTGCCTTTACACAATAGGAAAAAAAAAAAAAAAAAAAAATTTTAGCGGAAAGGGTGTGCCGTATGCGCAATCTGGTGATGTATTTTTCGAATTTTTTTTTCTTTATTCCCTCCCCCATCCCCTTGCGCACATTCGAATTGACACATATATGTAAGGTGCTTGTTTATACTTCTGGGTATAATGAGCCAAGTGGCTAAGGAAAAAAAAAAGTGGAAATAAACGGCACTGGAAAAAATAATAGATTATATTGAATGAAAAGGAAGCCAATTTTATATTATCTGTGTGGAAGAGACGAATTCGAAGGAGGTAGCACCATTCGTCCGTTTTTTTGGTATTTTTTTTATTTGCATGGCAGGTGAAGCATCCTCTTTGGCACGGCCGCTACTGACACAGTCTAGGTGAGTGCCAGTCGGTTCACAGCATATTGTCCAGTAGGAGAGGAGGCTTTGCATTTTGCCCACCAGGAGAGGAGGCTTTGCGTTTTGCCCACTAGGAGAGGAGGCTCTGCGTTTTGCCCACTAGGAGAGGAGGCTCTGCGTTTTGCCCACTCCTCATAGGATCGTTCCTTTGGGGGATTTCCCGCCGCAGAGGAGGCACCTTAATTCGGGTAGGTTAACACACTGCGTGAGCTCATCCGCGCGAAGGTGAAAAAATTTACACACACGCGAGGGGGGCACAATAAAAAAAAAACGCCTGAACGGTGTTCATTACATATATATATATATATATATATATTTATTTTTTTTTTTTTTTT
>NC_020406.1:492716-498668 GCF_000321355.1 Plasmodium cynomolgi strain B
ATAATATTGGTGGAGGTGTGAGCAAAAAGGATAAATTGCACTTTGGGGGAATACACACGCACGAAAGGGGAACTTTCCAAAATTTGAAGGAGGCCCTGGGATAGCGCCTCGACTGCCCCATTTTGCAGACCCATTTGGAGAGCCATTTTGGAGAGCCATTTTGCAGACCCATTTTGCAGACCCATTTTGCAGACCCATTTTGCAGACCCATTTTGCAGACCCATTTTGCAGACCCATTTTGCAGACCCATTTTGCAGACCCATTTTGCAGACCCATTTTGACTGCCCCATTTTGGCACCCCCCCACATAAGGTAGAAAAATGCTGGGAATACAGGAAGGACGGGCATTCTTCAATGCCGCGAGGAACCCAAACAACAGACCAGAAAATAACATCCGCATTGAGGACAACCTACCCAGCCTGAACGAAGTGTACAATTATTTCCAGGACTTTCTGTCGAGGTACTCATCCAATACACTGAAGGAAGGAAACTTGAAGAGGACGCTCTTCGAAAATGTGAAAAATAATAATTTCACCCTCGATTTGAAATTGGACGATATATACAAACAACAGACTGTTTTCGAAAATAACGAAATAAGTGCAACCCCAATTTCGGAGAGAAAAATGAAAAAACCAGAGAATTATTCTGCCATTTTGGCAAGGGCCCTCTCCGAAAGACCTCTAACTTATTTACCTACTGTTGAGCGTGTATGTTACGAAGTATGCGAAACAGCTAATATATTAAATGATGAAGATGAACACTTGAATTATATTCAAATAAATTTATTGAATACTTTTATTAGGCCCACACCGATTAGGGGTCTCCTAGCAGCTACTCAAGAAAGGTTTGTTGTTGTTCCAGGAATTATTGTGCAGGCTAGTAAACCACAACATAAAATGAGGAAAATTACTCTCCAATGTAGATATTGTGATCATAAAATGTCAATTGATGTGCCATTGTGGAAAGATAAACCTCAGTTGCCACCCTATTGTAGATATTCATCTACCATGAAGTCTTCTATGGGAGTTGCTAACCCTATGGATAATCAACTAGGATGTAATGGAGTGCTAGAGCCATATGTGATATTACCAAATGAGTGTACTTTTGTTGATATACAATCTTTGAAGATGCAAGAATTGCCTGAGGCTGTTCCAACAGGAGATATGCCAAGACATTTACAATTAAATGCTACAAGATATTTATGTGAAAAAATGATTCCTGGAGATCGAGTATATGTTCATGGAGTTCTTACTTCCTACAATCCAAACCCTAAACCTACAAGGGCAGATGGAACGAATTTTTCTTACCTTCATGTTTTAGGCTTTCAAAAATATGACGACATGACAGGAAATGATTTAAATTTCGATGTAGAAGAAAGAAATGAATTAACGTTATTAGCAGCTGAACATGATATACATGAAAAAATATTTAAGTCTGTAGCACCAGAGCTTTATGGAATGGATGAAGTAAAGAAAGCTTGTGCGTGTTTACTCTTTGGAGGTACTAGGAAGCGAATTGGAGAGGAAACCAAAATTCGGGGAGATATCAACATGCTGATGCTTGGAGATCCCTCAGTTGCCAAGTCACAAATTTTAAAATTCGTAAATCGATGTGCCCCCGTTTCGGTGTATACATCAGGAAAGGGTAGCAGTGCAGCTGGATTAACTGCAGCTGTTATGAGAGACAGTCAGGGTGTTTTCTCCTTAGAAGGTGGAGCCATGGTTCTAGCTGACGGAGGAGTAGTCTGTATAGACGAATTTGATAAAATGAGAGATGATGATGTGGTGGCTATACACGAAGCTATGGAACAACAAACCATATCCATTTCTAAAGCAGGAATTACTACCATGCTGAATAGTAGATGTTCTGTCATTGCTGCAGCCAATCCGTCCTTTGGATCATATGATGATTCGCAAGACACCACAGATCAGCACGATTTTAAGACAACCATTTTGTCCCGATTTGATATCATATTTTTGTTACGTAATAAACAGGACATAGAAAAGGATACCCTTCTGTGTAACCATATCGTCGCCTTGCATGCGTCAAAGCATAAATCTCAGGAGGGGGAGATTTCTCTCTCTAAGCTGACTAGATTTATTCAGTACGCCAAGAAGGAAATCGCCCCTCTGCTGTCTAAGGAGGCCAGGGACTCTCTGCGCAATTTCTACGTGCAGACAAGAGCGGAGTACCGAGGGGACAGGCGTTCCGTTACGAAGAAAATTCCCATCACGTTGCGTCAGCTCGAATCGCTCATTCGGTTGGCGGAGAGGTTAGAGAGCGCCCATGAGGGCGTCCATGAGAGTATCCCTTCCATGTGCCAATATAGCATATATCAGCTGGACGGGCGCGAGTGCTTACGTGCACATCCGCTGGGTGCGTACTTCCCCCTGAGTTGGTGACCCCTCTCTATCCTCCCCTTTCGCATCGCTTCACTCGGAACTACCTCCCCTGCAGCTTTGCCAAAATGGAGCTTTCCCAGTTCGCCACGGAGAAGCACGTGCAGATGTCCATCGACCTCTTCTCGGCCTCCACCGCCGAAACGGCGAAGCAGTGCCTCATTTTCGAGACCATGTCCCCCTTGGAGCAGAAGGCCGTGAAGGTTCGCGCGAGCGAGCAGATATGTGCGGTGCACGTTAGAACGTGTGCATTTTTACGAGCCGTTCCCGATACCAGGTGAAATAACTTCCCTTTTTCCCTCGCCCCCTTTAGCAAGCGGAGGATGCCATACTGGGACGACTCGGAAAGGGGCAGAGGGCCTCGCGGGTGAATTTATTCAGGGAGTTGCAGCTAAGAGGATTCGACCGATCGGCTTTATCCAAGTAATGAGAGCGGACGGGGCTAAATGCCGAGCGGCGGCACAGCCCCACGACGCCTTTTGAGAAGCGACAGACATGTGTGCACATGTATGTATACATATACATATATATACATATGTATGCATGTATGTATGTACAAATAAGCATCCCCCGCGGAGAAACTCCTCCCCGTTACCTCCTTTTTGCCCCTTTTTTAACTGCGCAGGGCCCTGGCTATCCTGATCAAGAAGGGGGAACTCCAGGAAAGAGGGGACCGCTCCGTCAGACGCTGTTAAACGAGGAAGCATTCCTTCACTTCGCAGCCCACGCGCATGCCAACGTGCCGCTTGCGTTATTTTTTTCTGTTCACCTTTCGTCACGCCCACCATACATGCTACATGTGGCACAGTGCGTACTAAGTAGCACATGACACATATTTGCTTGCCACACACATATATATCACCCCCCATCCCATGTATATAATATCCCCATTTTTAATTGCCATTTTGAAAAACTGAACTTTTTTCCACAATCCTTTTTATGCCTCCAACAAGTGTACACTATTTTGCTCTTTTTTTAAAATAATAAAAAAAAAAAAAAAAAAAAAGAATTTCCTTTTCCTCAATTGTGAATTAAAAAAATGAGAAAAATGTCACCCGGGAAGGTATACCCTTTTTCCGCGCACAACAGGGTTACGCGTTAATCTTTATGTACGCGTTGTTCTGACTGGGCAAGTTAATGGCACTGCGGGTTGTTGACACATAGGCCTGCTTAAAATTTTGCACACGGAACGAATGCGATAACATGGACCCATGGGGCATTTCTACCTACAAGGCTAAATTCCGGGGACGTCTCCCTTCACACCATCTTATGAGAAGACGTGACTATTTTTTTTTTACATTTTCCGAACCTTTGGCATGTACCGGGGCGAACTGTACGTACTTTTTCATGTACATTTGCTATTCACGCGAGCACGCACGCATATAAATGTTCGCTCAATTTTGCACACTTCTTTGGTCTTCACCAAATGGGTATGCAACTTTAGCGATCAAGCTTTGTCTACTAAGAGCTGCTAAAAATGGCGCATTAAAATTTGTTACGGCTAGGGTTTGCAGCACGGGGGTTTTCCTATGTACAGTAACATATGGTGACATTACGCCTGTTACTCCCCCTCCCTGGGCAGCATTCTGAGGGGTGAGGGAGCTAAGCAAGGTACGTACAAGTATACCTCCACAGATGTACGTACATGTAAAGGAACATAATATGTTTACGCGTGTTATGGCCTACCCACGGCTGCATTTTTAAAATTGCGCATATCTGATGACTAATGCGTGCACACGGGCAAGCGAAGCAAACGCGTTGTCACACAAGGTGAAGAAAAACGGATGAAAAAAAAAAAAAAAAAAAAAACGAAAGAGGAACTAAGAAAGAGGAAATTTTAGAAGGAAGAGGGAAAAAGGCAAAACTCCGATTTCCACTTAACGCGCGACCGCCCCATTTGCATGTTATGGGCAAAAAAATACCCCCCGCAAGCAATACGCATCCGCCCAAGGGGGATAAAATTATACAACTTCTACGTACGTATATTTTTTTTATACTTGCATAGCGTACATGTATATATTTTATATACTACATAATATTTTTTGCATATGTATAATATTTTATACTATTATGTATATTGTACATTTTTTACATACGTACATACGCACAAATAAATACACTATACTACACTTCCCCATTTTGGCCCCATTGAAAATGAAAAAAAAAAAAAAAAAAATTGAAACAGGAAAGAAGCGAAATTGAACACGGGAAGAAATAAAAAAAATACTTTTCATTTTTTATACCGTTTTTTTTGCATCCATCCATTTTGATTTCACAAAAATTTCTTTCCCCCTTTTGCTTTTTTTCTTTTGTTTTTACGCTCACGTTTTAAAAACAATTTAACTTCCCCTCAAAGCAGCGAAACAGAAATAAAGAACACTTTTTTTACAATAAATATATCAGCAAACATATGTAACTGTAAAGGAAATCAATTTTAGCAAGTTAAAAAAATTTATGTTAAAATTACAGTACTGCCAAAATTGAAAGGAAGAGGAAAAGTTCGTATTGCCGTGCTTTGCGCGAATATATTGTGTTATATACCGCTTTGTTAAAACAAATCAGTTAAAGTATTTTTTTTTCTTCTTCTTTCCTGCGCGTGTTCGGGATTCCAGCACATATATATACATATACAATACGTACTGTATACATATATATATATATATATCCCCCCAGAGCGGGCATCGCTTTCCTCAAAAAGTAAAACTTTTTTACGCCGCCGCGAGCTTTCCTCACAAACACAAGATTTCTAGGCCATTTCACCAAAATGCAGATCTTTGTGAAAACTTTAACAGGTAAGGAGGCTTGTTGACCGGCGCCGCAGATCGGTATGCCCAACATATGCGCGTTTGCATGTGAATCGGTATGCCCATTGGCATTAATATTGGAGTGCCGTGCGTATTTGCATATAATCCCCTTCGCTCATATTTTGTGAACTTGCACGTTACCATTCTTTTTCTTTATTTTGGCCCCCTCCTAATATGTTCCTACCTCTATGCACTGTGACGTTTATGAACATGAGCAGATTACGTTCGTCGTATTAGGGAATACGTTAATGTGTGCATCTAGTAGTTGCCTTTTTCGTGTGCAACGTTGTGAGCATTAGCGAAAGTACTAACTGTTGCTCATCCATTTTTCTTTTTGCGCTTACCCTTGGGGAGGGTTACCAAGTGTATATGTGATGCATGCAATTGTGTTAAGTGCATGAAAAATGTAAATATGGAATTTTTTTTTTGTCTAGCTAGCCATGTTCGCGTATATTTTTTTATTCTAGCTAGCCATTTTTGTGTATATTTTTTTATTCTAGCTAGCCAATTTTGGTATTTTTTTTGTAGGAAAAACCATCACCTTGGACGTGGAATCATCCGACACGATCGAGAATGTAAAGGCGAAAATACAGGACAAAGAGGGAATCCCCCCCGACCAGCAGAGACTGATATTTGCCGGCAAACAATTGGAAGACGGAAGAACCCTATCCGACTACAACATCCAGAAGGAATCCACCTTACATTTGGTCCTGCGTTTACGAGGTGGTATGCAAATTTTTGTGAAGACCC
>NC_020406.1:500448-509572 GCF_000321355.1 Plasmodium cynomolgi strain B
ATAATGGGTTGGTAAGATATAGTAAAAGTGGCAGTGATCGGAACAGCAGAGATTAGTTTTTTTTTTTTTTTTTTAAAGCAAATTTTACTTCAAAAGAGGACAAGATTTTATAAGAATTACTAAGTAGAAAAATTTCATACAAAATTAACAAAAAAAAAAAAAATATATGAATTTGCATGAATATATGTAAAGAACTAGGAGTTACGTGTGCGTTTTATTTATTTATTTTTTTCTTCTTAAAGATGCGCGTGGTTACTAGCCGTGCAGGCCGACTGTGTGTGCGCTGCTAGGTACGGAAATACACATAGGCATTACATATGGCGTACCTATGCGGCATATCCATACGGCATACCCCTACGGCGTATTTATGCGGCGCACACGAGACGCGCTGGATGTGCACAGGTTGACCATGCCAGGGCACGGATCGAATCCTCAAAAAAAAAAAAAGGGCGTATACACAAATGGCGGAAATGTGCTGAAGTCGTGCAAACGGGTGTGGGGAGTGCGTGGTTCACGCAGTATTTATATATGCATATTATGTGCACACATACATGCAGAAGCACATGTGCAGAACGCCCAACTGAGGATAAGTGTCATCATGCGATGGCGCGAAGTTGCCGGCCCTGGTAGGTGCACGGCGAGGTGCGTGCTGTGCTCCAAATGGGTCTGCTTTCTGAGCAGGCCGCCTCCCCGCGCAGGTGCGCCGGGCAAAAAAAAAATTAAAAATAAATAGAAGCAATAAGCAGTGAGCAATAGGTAATACGTAAATAAGCGGCTAAACGGATTAGCGGCTAAACGGCTAAGCGGCTAAGCGGCCGAACGGTCGAACGATGCATGCATAATGAATACCCAAACTGTGCCGAACAGCGGCGCGCCCCCCTCTGCCCAAGTGCGAGCGGCGACTCCCAAACTGATAAACGCGATGACGACGATAACGGCGATAACGACGATAACGGCGATAACGACGATAACGACGATAACGACGATAACGGCGATAACTGCGATAACTGCCATAACTGCCATAACTGCCATAACTGCGATACGCATGATAAGTACACTCGAGAGGGGCTGGGCGTCCGCGCGCTGTTGTTCATGATGGCGCCAACAAATTGATAAGTGGGAAAGAAAATAAAAAAAAAAATCGGCCAAGTGGTGGTTCCACCGTTGCGTCACCTCGTCGCTTCTCTTCCACCCCACGCATCACTTCTTCACCGACATGTACCTCCTGCGGTAGAGGACCTTGGGGACCACCTCGTCGAGCAGCATGTTGAGGAGAGCCCAGGAAATGCCAAAGAGGTACTGCCACCACAGCAAGCAAGTCGTATTCAGTACGGAAGTGATTCCCGGTATGCAGGTAGCCAAGAATGTCAAAGTAGCCGAAATGCTACAAGCCAAATGCATCCACATATTTCTATTAAAAACTTTGTAAAAGGGTTCCCAACTTCGGACAGTATAAGCTCTCAACATTTCACACCAAACAGCAGAAATAAATGCCATCGTTCTACCTCTCTTAGATCCCTTAGAAGCAACATCTTCAAAATTTTTTCGAAAAACTCCATCAATTTTATCATCCTTTCCCTTAACAAATGTATCTTCTTTTGGTTTACACCAACCATAATTATCTTTTTCTAAATTTTCTGAACAATCATCTTCCATTATGGTTCGTATATCTGGATGTATTTCTCTCGAATTTGGACTAATATTTTTTATTTTTCCTTTTGCAGCTCCCCAAAATGTAACTATTTTATTCTTCTTAGGATGCCAAAAATTTATATTAGTAATCCAACCAACGTATTCAGGAGACACTCTATACTCATAGGTACTACAAAAGTATTTGTACTCATGTTTGATACCTGGATTTGAAGTATCTGGTAGACTAACAGTTCGGCAGGAATTGTGGATATCATTTAGGGTGTAACTACCTGTGCATATGTAGAGAGAAAGAGCTAATGAAAGGAGGACACATAATGCTTCGAAAATGGTATGAGGTATGATTCCATAGAGCCACCATTTTTTGGTCATTATTGGTTGCTTCTTTGGTCTGGGAGGTGTTTTCATATTATCCCTGTTGGGTGGCTCTCTTGATAGGGCTACTGCTGGACATCCATCTGTCATTAAATTCAAGAATAAAATTTGAAGTGCTTCCAATGGGAAGGGCATCTGTGCTGCGATGGCGATGGAGAGGTAAAGTATCTCTCCTATGTTGGTACCGAGCAAGAAGCAAACAAATTTTTGTATATTGGAAAAGATGGTTCTTCCTACATCTATGGCGCTAACAACTGTACAGAAATTGTCATCTATTAGAATCATTTCCGATGCACCTTTGGCAACCTCCGTTCCGTTTATTCCCATGGCGACTCCTATATCTGCTGCTTTCAAAGCTGGTGCATCGTTCACTCCATCTCCTGTCATTGCCACTAGGTATCCCTTCCTCTTCAGGGACTGCACGATGGTGATTTTGTCCTCCGGTTGGGCTCTTGAATATATCAGTATCTTATCTGTGAATTCGTCTAGTTGTTCGTCCGGAAGTACGGGTTCGTTCGGGTTCTTGTTAATGTGCAGCTCGGAGCATTCGATAGCTTGGACGCTTGGGGTGGAGAAGTTTGGGGTAGCCAAATCCGCTTGGCCCGCTTGGTCAGCTTGGCCCGCTTGACCCGCTTGGCCCGCTTGACCCGCTTGGCCCGCTTGACCCGCTTGGCCCGCCTGGTCTGCCTCCCCCTCGCCTATCAATCCGATGAGCTTCCCAATCGCAATGGCCGTAGGTTTTTGATCCCCCGTGATCATGATGACTTTCACTTGAGCATCTCTACACGTCTGAATGGCTTCCTTCACTCCGGGTCTGGGCGGATCAAACGCAGCGACATATCCCATAGGGACGAATCCGCTCTCCTCATCGGTAGTGACAAATTTCAGTCTCTCATCAGCATCTTCTAGCCTTTTCAGCATAGCAATGTGTTCACTGGTTAGCGGTTTAATACAAACGGCAAGAACTCTCAAGGCCTTCTGTGAGAGTTCCAAATTTTTCTGGGCTAATACGTCTTTCTCCTTTTCGCTAATTTTGACATTCCAGCAGATTTGCGGTCCGTTGGGGGATTCCTCTAACAAGTGAGTGCTTCTATCGAGGAGCTTATCTGGGGCACCCTTGATGAGTGCGATGTGAGTGAACTTCTTTCCTTGTCTCTCCAGGTTAATATACTCAAACATATTTTCCTTCTTCAATTTGTAAAATGTGATTTTCATTTTTCTCGACGAATTAAAGGTCACTTCTAAATCGTCTAATCTGGTGTACTCCTTGACATAGGAATGGTTGCTTCCGCTTGTAATAAAATTATAGCCAGCCTTGGCTGCAGCTACTACTATGGGTCCTTCGCTCATGTTTCCATGAATAGTCCATTTTGATGTCTTAGGATCTCTAGCCAGGGTAGTATCATACGAATTGAGATAAGCAGCAAACATAAGGGTCCTTGTCTTCTTCACATCTATGGAATCATTTTCTGGGTTACCATAATTGTACAAAATGGAATCATAAGATGTGCTTTGATTTTTAGCTATGACGATTTTCTTTTTTAACTCATTTGTTAATTTATTTGAATCGAATATTCCACCATAAGGTTCGAATCCTTTCGTTGGATAAAAATCAAACGTCTTTGTCAGCTTATTATTTTTATCACTCAAAGTTGAATTTTTTGCAAATGTGACCAAATTAATGGCTGGCATTTTCCCTTCCGTTAGCGTTCCCGTTTTGTCAGAGCAAATAACTGAGCAACATCCTAGCGTTTCTACAGCTGGTAATTTACGCACGTTTGCATTTTTTCGAACCATATCTTTGGCCCCAGCAGAAAGGGTGATCGTTACAACCATGGGTAATCCTTCTGGAACGGATGAAACTGCAAAGCCTACTCCAATAATAATTATGACGAGAATGGGATCCTTATCGGCATGTGCTGGATCTCTATAATTAATCAGTACAGCCAAGGATATAATAAATACTAGGATAATGATAGCAATAAGACCTATTAGTCCTCCTAGCTTATTTAATGCTACTTGTAGAGGAGTCAATTTACTTCCCTTACTTGATCTTTTCAATTGTGAAGCAATTTTCCCTACCTGAGTATTTAACCCCGTTGCAGTAACTATCCCTTTACCTGAACCGTTCGTCACAGATGTGGTGGCAAAACATAAGTTTGTCGCAAAAGGGGTAGTATAATCATCTGGAGTTAAGCTTTTTTTAATATCTTCCGATTCTCCTGTTAACAGACTTTCATTCGTTTTAAGTTCAATTACTTCTGTTAATCTTAAATCTGCTGATATGGAGTCCCCTGTATTTATTATGACCACATCACCAACCACTACTTCTCTCGATGGAATGACTATTTTTTCTCCATTTCGTAAAACTGTGCATTGGGGGGATGCCATTTCTGCCAACTTTGCGATTGCGTCACCTGAGGATTTTTCCATATACGTAGCTAGACAGGCATTCAATGTAATTATACTAATGATAGCAACTCCTTCTACTATTTCGTTTAGGATCAAGCTAGCCATTGCTGCAACCAGGAGTAGCATGACCACAGGGCTGCAATACTGGGATAGGAAAATCAACCACAGTGGCATTGCGTCATCCTTTTCGATGTAATTTTCTCCGTATTTTTCTCTGTTTATTTTCACTTGCTCTGTTGTCAGTCCTGAATTCATGTCCTGCAGGTCGAACTCCTTGCACAGGTTTTCGATGCTCTCGATGGCGTCGTGGTTGTACCCTGCCGGGATTTGCGCCTCGCCGTTCGGTTTTGGTAGTTCCTTAGGCTTCACCGCGTCTTCCTTAGGCTTTACTGCTTCCACCTGTGGCTTTACTGCTTCCACCTGTGGCTTTACTGCTTCCTCCTTTGGCTTCACCGCTGCCTCCATTGGCTTAACCGCCTCCCCCATTGGCTTCATCACTTCCTCCATTGGCTTTACCGCCTCCTCCTTTGGTTTCACCGCCTCCCCCATTGGCTTCACCGCCTCCCCCATTGGCTTCACCGCCTCCTCCTTTTGTTTCACCGCTTCCCCCATTGGCTTGGGCTCACGTCTTGCCCGCTGCCCATCCGCCCTCTTCGCCTGGTCTGCAGCTCCTGGACTCTCCTTCTGCCCAACGGCATCCCCGTCAGCAGGCGGAATGGCCTTTTTCCGAGGGGTGCTCACTCCATTGTGTTTTTTTTTTTGGTTGTCGGTTCCTCCCTTTGGCTCCGTGCTGTTTGAATCGTTTTGTGTATTCTCGGAATTCATAACTTTTTAGGAAAACACGGAAGGTGGAAAAAAGGGGAAAAAAAGGGGAAAAAAAGAGGAAAAATATATATATAAATAACCCTTAAAAATATTACTTCTCTATTTTATTATTATTATTTTTTATTTCCTTGAGCAAGTGCTGTCATAACGTTGACTCTAATGGGACCCACACACTGGTTCTTGGGTCTTCTTCCCATCCGGTGGTCCGCACGAGTGGAATGCTTGCACTGAGGTGTGAAAGAGCGTAGAAATGTAAAGCGGCTCCTCCGGTTTTCTCGCTTTTTCTTCCCTTCGCTTGGTAGCACTACGTGGGTGCTGTGTTGGGAGGGAAGACTTTTCTTCTCTCCTTCACACAAATTGGTTCTTCACTTTGTCATGCGGGCTGCTTTACAGTATAACACACTCTCGTATGCGCGTCCTGTAGGAATCGCGCAGCAGTGAGAAAAGTAGATGGCGTTACGAAGAAAGCGTTGCGAAGAAAGTGTTACCAAGAACGCGTTACGAAGAAAGCGCTACGAAGAAAGCGTTACGAAGAACGCACTACTATATGCATACACAACGAATACAAAATACTGTGGGAAGTACAATTAATGTGAGGATAAGCTAAATGGGTGGGGAAATTTAAAAAAAAAAAAAAAAAAAAAAAGAGTTTTTTATTTGTTTTTCTTCTAATGCGTGTTTTCTCGTTGTATACATGTAAAGTATACCTCTTGAATAGTGTCACCATGAAAAATTAAATATAAACATATAAAAAAACAAACAAGTAAATTTATATGCATACATTTATTATATATACTGCTGCTATTTTTTACTTACACTCCTTTTTTCAATTCCTTGCTGGAAAAAAAAAAAATAAAAATAGCGAACGAACGAGCGAGCAAGCGACCGAACAAACGAACAACGATTTTTTTTCTTTCTTTTTGTCGTTAAAATAAAGTAATTCCAAAGCGCATGCTATATATGTAAATTGCTTCATATGCGCAATGTATGTTTATATGTGCCAATGTATCGTTATCCGCTACGTGTATATACAAAATAATATGGCTAGTAGAAATAATCAAATCAACGAACCATGGCGAAAATGGGATAGTGGCCACACTACATACTTATAAAACACGCAGGTATGTAATATACCTCTCGTGCATTTTCGTGAATTTTATTTTTTTTTTGTTTCCTGGGGGGAGGAGGTGTTGTATCGCCCCTTGCGACTTTGCAGAAGGGGGGATTAAAATTTTTTTAAAATAATGTATGCGTGCTGTTGCGGCGAGTTATAGGAAAGTCTGCTGCGAGGAGAACTCTCTACACGTAAGCGCCGAGTTGGGATGGTCGTGCTCTAGCGGGTGCGGCCTAGGAGGTGAAGCGAAGAAAGAAACACCTGTGGGAGGTGAAGCGAAGAAAGAAACGCCTGTGGGAGGTGCACAAAAGTAAAGGCCCGTGGGAGGAGGTGCACCAAAGTAACATACGGTAGGGGCGCTTTAGCACGCCTTCGTCTGGGATGCCGAGCGCGCACCCTTTTTGACCCCTACAATACCCCCCCGCTGCGTGTATTTCGTCACCACGTGCAACTTGCATATGCATAAGCGCGACCAATGCCCCCCGCTTTTCTACCTTGCCTACCTACTAAACGGACACAACAGTGGTGCAAAAAAAAATACATAAATAAATAAATAAAAAAAAAAATTACGCCCTTCAGTTCGCCACTACCTTGGGAATTTCCCCTTCGCCATCCTCGCTTAGCAATTTGGCTCATTTTCGCCCTTTTTTTGCAACAAGCTTCATTTCGAAATGGGAGGGGTGCACGTCGCTATCCCACGACGGGGTTACCAGGAAATGCCATAGAAGCCCAGTTAAACAACACGGCGGGTTAGGCTAAAACCCTGCAGCGTATCTCTACGCAGGGAGCAGAGGGCAAGGGTGACATGTGAGCCAAAAAAAAGCGCATTTCTTTTTCTGGCCTGATGGGTAGAGTATAGCCAATGTATTTAGTTTTTCTCCCCTGTGGGTTAAGCGAGGTACCGAATCTACACGCGCATAAACCCGCATGAAAAATCCACACGCATATGCCGAGCAAGTTTACCTATGTATGCTTTTATTTCTATACATTATTCTCGGTGCACGAATTTTTGAGGTTACCCTTCTATTCTATGCTTTTAACCCAACATGGGGTCATATCCACAGGTACACCATTTTTACGAAAAAAAAAAAATAAATAAAATAAGAAGCACATGACGAGGTTAAGCAAATGGAGAGCAAAAATATAAAAAAGGGTTTCATTTTTAATAGTAACACATCATATAACCCCTTGCAAGCAGCTTAATTACGTTCCCTGGTAAAATTGGTTTATTTTGCATCTAAAAGGAAAAGTCCCCCTTTTTGCGGTAAATTCAATATTTGGATGTACCATGGTAAAGGGGGAGGAAGGCAAACTGCTTTTTTTTTTAAAGCGCATTTGAAAATGGCGCTTATTTGTATACACTACGTGGTGGTGGGTAGAATGCACACTGATAAGGGGAATAGCAGCTTGCCTTTTCTCCCTGAGGGAGGAACGAACCACCACACCATCACGAGGACGAGGTGGAGAAGGAAGAGGAGCCTATTCATCCATCCTGATCTACACTTAATTGTACTTTTTTTTTTTTTTTTCTTTTACAATAATTCGGTTATGTTCTTCTCAATGTCAAGGGGATAAGTTCTTGGGGAAAAATAACTGACTACGTTTCCGCTCTTATTAACTAAAAATTTTCCAAAATTCCAGCCGATGTTTTCTAGCTGTCCATTCATATCGTGCATCTAGTGGGGGGGATAATTAAAAAAAAAAAAGGTGTACATGCTTGTTCATATTAATGTACACATTGCATCTGCAGCATCTGCCATGTGAACCAACTGGCAGTGTCTTATTTTTCGTCTCAGTTGGGGGAAAAAAACATGTGGAACACGTGGCAGCAAGCATTTTACGTTTGCCCAGCATAAAAATGCGATCATCCGTGGGGTACAACTTCGCACGAGTGAATCGCACATTTAGTAAAAATCACCTACCGAATCACAGTTGGCCTTCAAAAATTTGAACAGCTCATGTGTGTTTTCCCCATTGACTTCAATCGGGGCGAAGAAGTTATATTTGACCTTGTTTTTCTCGTTGAATGAGGAAATGTCGCACGTGTTGGGAAATTCCTGGTTTAGGAACTGGCTAGTCGGGAAGGACAAAATCTGTAAAGGGGGGACAGACAGGAATATACAAATGGAACAATAGCAATGCGGAGAAAAGCGACAAACTGGAACGCCCATTCCTATGGTGAGCAGCTGCTAATCAGATAATGTGGGCGCGTTCGAAAGGGGGGTGTCACAGCAGGTGAAGTGCCCCTTTCTTCATTTGGTCGAATCGCGAACCTCTAATCCCCGCTCGTTCAATCGATCGTGCAGCTCGTTAAGTTGATCCACATGCTTCCGCGTTAAGCCGCATTTGGACGCCGAGTTAACAATCAGCAAAACCTTGTTCTTGTAAGTAGACATCGGCACAGTTGTTCCATCCAGCTTCTTCACATTGTAGTCATAAATGGAGGGACGCAACTCCCCTTTCGAAACGGTTATTTTTTTGAAGAAGCTAAACATGTTGGCAGGGTTTCTTCGTAAAATTAGCAATACGACGAATAGCTTTAAAAATAGGAAAAGTTTCATCATGGAACGGAGTTCACCAAAATGCCTTTGCTTTTTTGTATAGCCAATTTTTCATGCAACGCAGGGGAGTAATTCTTGTTTTTTGTGTTTTTTTTCAGGGACGGGGGGGAAAGGGAAGCCTCCTCACATGGAGTTATTTTGCTCGATTATGTTTTTCCGCTTTACAGCTATTTGGCTTCTTTACTAC
>NC_020406.1:509652-512127 GCF_000321355.1 Plasmodium cynomolgi strain B
GCTGACTGTTCAGGAAAAATTTCACAACTTAGCTAACTGAAGAAAACCCCTTCCCACGGACGTGAACAGACTGGCGGTGATTTTCGCTCGGTCCACGGAGAATGCGACATGCTATACATGATGGCTCCTTTTTTTGTTTTTTCCACACAATTCTCGCATGCAGTGTGGAAATAGGAATTGAGGGAAATTCCGTCAATGTCGTGATGTAAAAATGATGGGTAGAGGTTACGCAAAAACAAAACAAATTGCAAGTTAAGCAAAACGAAGAGGCTACATAATTTATTGCTATTTTACAAATAAGAAACCCTTTTTGGGAATTTTTTCTCAAGGGGGCAGAGCTCCAGTCGTTCTACGTGCTTATTATCCTATCAAAACGATTTTTTTCTTATTTTTTTTTCTCTTTTTTTTTGTAAGCAGAACGCGGATTTTTTTTTTTTTTTCCCCAGTTTGCCCCGCAAAGGGGAAAAGAAGAACGATCAAGCGAGCCTCTACACGCAGGAACCACCAATTTGTGGATGCCTCACGATGAATAAATTGTAAACGAAAATTAAGGATACTTTATATGTGAATTTAATTGAATGCGCCCTCTGTTTGTTCTTCCGATCCGGTCCACCTGCGCGGAAGGGAAGGGAAAGGGTTTCACACGCGTGGTGTATGGGCGTATGGCTATACCGGTTTATGATCACATTAACTTACAAACTTGCGGTGCGTGGAGGAATGCCCATACTACATCCCCCCACACACTCACATGCCATCACGTGCGATCGCACCCCTCTCCCCGCAAGCCAAACCAAACCAAGCCAAGCAAAGCCAATTTAAAACAATACAAAACAAAACAGAACAGAATAAAACACCAAATGACCGCGCACACATAACATGCTATTTTTAATTAAGAACCTGATTGGATGCACACTTCTCCTTCTCGTGGTGAATACACATCTGCATGTGATATCGCACAAATGGCAGAAGGGGCTAAAGGGGGGCAGAGTCCTCAGCGGAATAAAGACCCACAGTTGTGTCCACCCGAACAGGCATAAGTGGCCATACAATAGGAACAAAAATTGCAAGCCAAAAAGTTACCTGTACATTCAGAATAAAAAAAGAAAGAATCGGCAGGCGTACAAGCTTAACAGGTATAAGGTCTGCTCCATTTTTTCAATCTTTGATAAAAGCAATGAGGGGAAAAAGAAGAAGGGGGGGGAGCCAACAAGTGTAGAAGTGACACATAGGGGGAGGCCACCCTCCGAAGGTGCAGCACAAGAGGGGAAACCTCCCACCGGAAGAGTAGCACCGGGGGAGGTGCCCCTGCCGGTGGAACCCCCCCCGCTGAGCATCCCCCACGGTAGCGAATCGGAGGGATGCATCGAGCTTAGCAACCTGGAGAGCAACCCTAAAGAGGCGCTCAAAAACGTGATCGAGTACAAAAAGCATTTAGAAAACTTCAAAAGTAAGGTAATTTTATCGCTTCAAACGATCTTCTGTTCATATACGAAGGGTATTGATAAGAAGGACAACTTGAGAAATTTCGTCCTCTACATATTAAGCGACTTTGAGCAGAAGTACCACAAGCACACACACCTAGCGGATGTGCAAAATATGCGCAACGAGAAAGTGAAGGAAGAATATCTGCAGAGCAATTATAATTGCTTCCTCGATATTGTTAAGACTATTGAGGAAAATCTGTATAACATTTTATTGTATAAAATTCAGTCCATTAAGTTGAAGGCACTGGATGACATTAAAGAAACGGTCCTCCTCTCGCATAGGGAAAGTAATGCGGATTATATTTCCTACGTTAATCATGTTAATAAAACATTCGAAGAGTATGAAAAGAAGCTACAAAATTTATTCCCCTCAAGTTTTAAATTTTCCTTGTATGATAAAATGAGCAGAAATAGCGGCCTTGTGGAGGAGGAGCAACAGGAGCAGGGGCAACAACTCTCCAGCCTCTCCAATTTTGTGTACCATTTTCCGATGGAAAAATATGAACAGTTAATAAAAAAAAATATAAATTATGTAAAAAAATTATCACACGATTTGACAAAAAAAAAGAAAAAAACTCATTAAAGAAATTGAGCGAAGTAAAAATTATCAAAATATTTTACACATCATAGACAATCAACAAAAGCAAATTGAAATTTTACAAGAACAACTTGAGCAAAACGTGGAAGGCTTTTCTGGAAAGTACTCCCCCTTTCACTGCGCAGTTGCCTATAGGATCCCCGACACGAACTTAAACATTTCAACTCAGTACGTTAAGGGGAAATTTAATGTCAAGCTAAATTGTATTCCAGATGACTCTTTGCATTTGTTGGGGTCATATGGATTTGTGAAAGCCCTTCCGTTTGGTAACTTGGGGCTGTCCTTCTCGATGAACTTTTGATTGGAGAGGCGACGTGCAAGCGAGATGACTTGAAAGAGAATGAAGCAAAATAAAGTAAATAAAATCAAATAAAATGGTTAATTTTTTTTTTT